>NC_079171.1:65649487-65949487 GCF_947568905.1 Ostrea edulis
TATGCATACTATCTACTGGCATTGATGTCTTCCCTTTCTCCAACATGTTTTAAATAATATGTGAGATATATTGTCGTCATAGCAATCTAGATTAACAATACAATATATGATTGAGTGAAATGCTGTCTGACTTATTCCGTATCGACTGTTGAGCCGATCTTGGTTACACTGATTTTTGACTGCAGATAAGTCCCTTTACATGATCAATATATAGGGCTCACGGTGGGTGTGACCAGTCGAGAGGGAATGCTTACTCCTCCTAGGTAATTGGTATCCTATAACGAAGACGTGATCAATCCCATAACCCCTGTAGGCAATACGAAATAGAGAGTGCGGCAAACACGGACCCTGGGTATACCAGAGGTGAGATCAGGTGTGTAGGAGGAGTATGGAAGCCATATCTATTTAAATATATAAATGATTAAATAGTGTGCCATCCTACTTTGGCTTTGTAATAAAAAGAGATGCTTTGGACATACCTCTAATGACAATGAACATATTTTGCGCATATCTTGACTTACGGGGGTTCGGAGGCGCAGCAACCAATTATTCAACACAATTATGTAACATGCTTATACATCAACACCATCTCTCGTCATCGAAATGTCCTGTATTGTATTTCAACAGAGTTTGATAATTACCTGTATTTGCAAATATGTTTCCGCTACTGTATCCAGGCGTTGTAATTACAAACCAACTTTATGAAGTCTAGATATAGACCTATCTCTACATAAACTGCCTATATGCTTTGATATTCGTATTGTGTCAAGTATAGGGCATGTCATAACTGGTGATGCTGATATTATTTCGAATAAAGACCTATAATAACTTAGTTTGATAGGCCATCTATTAAAAAAAATCGGTATTTCAGTTGGAAAACCATTGGATAACCATTATGTAGTCGGTCAAAAATTGCGCTCAGACTATGAACTAAATATGAAAGGGAAACACGTGTGTCGAAATAAAATAGGTTGACAGAACGTATCAAAAGAATATTTAAATCACATTTTAGACAACGGGAATGAAAAATCTGTGACATATATTCGTCTGTGTTTAGTAAATTAGAAGTGGTAAAATCAGATAGATTCAATTAGGAAAATGCTTTAGTTCCACCTGAAATAAAAACACGCCAACATTGTGTTTGTTTATACGACTCATCATTACAACTGGATTTTAAACTAACTTTCCATTAATTTCACATTTTATAATCATATTTACGTCTCCCTTGCTCTTTCAAAGGACCAGTTTCTTTCAAATAATTATTCAGATTTAAATATATTTCATAACGAAGACAATGTAACAAATTAAAAAAAAAATATGTACCTTACCTATGCTTTGCTTGCAGACTTCATAAACTCTGTGAAAGAGTAATTTGAATCATGTTGTGCTACAACATACATCAAATGTAGATTAAATGAAGTGTGGATCCTAAATTATTCTGAAGAACTTTTAGTGAATTAGAAATCACAAAAATAATTTATCGTCAACAGCATAAAAGCGTATGCCTTTTCAAGGTCTCGTGGACACTTAATTACTAGATTTGTTTGCCACCATGAACAGTTGCTTCTTCAACAAAAATAGTACAATGATGTATATGCACCAAGTGATCAGTCTTTCAAAAATAACTGTGTCGAACACCACCTTGATTTTACGCACGCATACTCTGATGTTGATATGAGAAAAGAAGTTGGAGTCCCTTATTAACAATGTCTTTGTGGTACTTGGTAATCAGGTCTTTCAACATGTTCTTGTTTTTTCACGATGAGAATTGTGCTCCTTTATTACGTTGATATTCTGAAGAGAAAAATATTCAATTAATTAACTGGTACATGGAATATGTATTTTATTGTAGTCGTAATCTTGACATTTAGATATGTCAACGACGTTTTATTTATAAACATTAGTTATTTTCCTTTATATTTCGATTCTATAAATTCCAGTGAACTCCACTATTAGGTCACTGGTAAATAGTTCAATTAATATAACTGTTGATGGTAATTGAAATGCGACCTATCATTATGAAAAAATGTTTCTTCATCGTGAACTTCCCATATGTATGTACCAACATTTCACCATCACCTGTGTTTCCAATGGTATACAATTAGAGTCTACAATAGTTAGATTGAATTGTCAAGTCATACAAAGCTATTGTTTACCACATGAATGGTTACCTTCGTTTACCTGTAAGGCACACTACCCACATACATCAATACTCTGCCTCCAGGTAAACAAATTGCGAAGGAGCCGTATTCCTCCAAACCGGGCCTCTTATATACAAACTTTCTTAAATATATCTTCAATACATATATTTGAATACAATTGTTCTACAATGTATCGATATTTACTTAAAGCCCGTTTCACTGAGATATATTAATTTTCACTGTTACAAGAGGTTTCAGTTAGTCTATAATTAATTTTAAATTGATAAATCTTCAGTGCAAGGAAAGAAATAAAAATACTAAGAGCCTCTGATAGATTTCTTTCATTACAAAATCCTATGACGATATTTCTCCAAGATATGTCAATATTTAATACATTGTTAATCCTTTTCCATATTGTTTAGACGTTTTGACGGGATGTATAAGGTGTTCTGTTTTCAATTTCATCAGTTTTCACAAAAAAATTGTATTTTTGGATTCCATTTGCTAACATTCAAATTTGTATTCAAAATTTTCTATAATAAATGATAGTTAAACTCTGATATTTCTTTATCTGAAATGTTTTCGACTTTTAGTAGATTAATTGTCTTCCATCGATATTTTTGAATATCAAACCTTTCCGTCCAAATGTTTATGTAATTTACTTAGTAAATTTGTTATCGACTAATATGTTATCTAAGAAAGGTGATTTAATATTCAATATATTGACAAAGTTATCACCTTTAAATAATACATGAATTAAAGGTCAATATAAAGAGCAGTGGTCAGTCTCATAACTCCTACAAGCAATAGAAAAAGATAGTTAGGCAAACATGGACCCATGGACACACCAGGGATGGGATCAGGTGCCTAGAAGGAGTTAGCATCCCCTGTCGACCGGTTGTCTTTAATATTAATACAGGAAGTTTTTTGGCAGTTAAATATACGGGTGAAGCGGTTGAACATTGTTTTTAAAATATAGTATTCACAGATAATATTGTTTCTATGAGATATTAAATCTTGAAAATATTTTGAATCTCTAAACACACCTTTATAATCATATAAATCGTTGGTGTATAAAACTCCTAACTTGACCAGATTAGGAAAATAAATTGGATGGTTTTTGAACTGAAATGGGTTATTTTTCTAAATCGGTAAAGATGAGGATTCGTCTAAAGTAGTCATATAGATATCTTTAATCATTGTGGTTTTAATAAAAGAGCAAAATACTTCCTAATAGAACAACGCCGGGGATGTAATATCTGTATATTATTTCACATTTCCTAAGCTTGTTTTAATTATATATCTCAGTGATAATTTTTCTTTTTGAAAAAAAAGCCGCCGCGATGGCCGAGTGGTTAGAGCGTTTGCCCTGCATGCGGAAGGACGGGGTTCGAATCCCGGCCGCGACAGACCTAAGTCGTTAAAACAGCTAGTGGCAGTTCTATCGTCAAACGCTTGGCATCAGGTGTGAATGTCACGGGTCGTCGGAGATGACCTTAAAAACGGATGACCCATCTCACAGTAAGTGTGGTACGCTAAAGAAACTTCACTACGCAATGGCCGTAAGCGCCGAGCATAGGCCTAAATTTTAGCCCTTCTCCGCTCTTGGTGACGTCTCCATGTGAATGTAAAATTTTCGAGCGAGACGTTAAGCAAGCAACATTCAATCAATCTTTTTGAAAACTATGTTCGAGAAATGTGAAGAGACTGAATTTAGTACTTAGCAGATGTGCAATCCAAGACGCTTTTAATGAAAAAAAAAATGGATTCAGCATCACTGATATTGATTCCACCTTTCAATTCCTTTCCACTACGTGTATTTCTTTTGATTCTTTCCCCGGTAGTACATATACATTTAAATATCTTACTGTTCAGTTCCTTAAATATTTCATCAGGCAGATTGAAAATTATCGACGCATTGCATTGCAATTTTGAAATAATGAGATTATTTATTATTTCTTTTTTGCCAAAAATTGTTAAATTTCTTTTCCCCCAGTTATCGAGTATGCTAATAATTTGATAACTTGTTCCTATCCGACTTTTTGGACACAATATTTTGTTATGTCCTATAAATATACCAAATGTTTTAACAGGATTATTTGTTGCAATTACAATTACAATCTGCTCACATGTGCTTTTTTTAATAAATTTTGATTTCTATAGATTAATCTTTGGACCTGTAAATCCAGGTAATTTTTTTACAGTGTTCATTACTTGTTTTACTGATTGCACGTCTTTTAGGGGACTTGTGGAATCATCTACATGTTGTATAATTTGTATATCTTTGTTAATTCCAATTTCAAAACCATGCATTGTATCAGAAGATCTAATTCTAGTTGCTAACATCTCTGTTGTGATGATGGACAGTGATGCTGATATTGGACATCATTGACGAATACCTCTAGTAATTTTACAAGTTTTAGATATGTAACCGTTATTTTTAACTTGAAATGAAGGTTTATCGTAGAAGTTCTAATACAGTTGATAAAAATTGTTCGAACATTTAAAGCTTTTAAAGTTTCAATCATAAAACTAAATTCTACGGTATCGAAGGCTTTTCGAAATCTAAAAATAATAAAATGTCATCTTCGTTATGAACTTTACAGTAGTCAAAATATCTTGAATTAGTCGAACATTATTTACTATATATATATGCCTTTAATGTATGCTGATTGGTCTATATTTATAAGTTTTGATATGACTGTTTGTAAACGTTTAACCAAAACAAATGCACGAATTTTATAATCACAATTTGTTAGACTAATTGGTCTATAGTTTCTAACATTTGACTTTTTAGCTTATTTTTATAAATAAGTCGTATTATTGACAGCCTCTGCGATTTTGGGAGCACTTTACTTTCAGAAAATTTTATCAAAGAAGTGAAGAAATGATGCTTTATATCATTCCAGAAAATTTTGTAAAATTCAACTGGTATAGCATCTGTACATGGCGATTTATTGGTTTTTCATATTTTCAATTCCGTCTTTGTGTTCGGATAAAAATGGGAGACTATCACATACATATTTTTTTCACATCGTTTAGTTTATTTTCAATATTTGTTTCTTTGAAGTAATTCTTGATTTCATCTACGCTTCACTTTTCTGAAGAATACAGGTATTCATTACAATCGACAGGGGATGCTTACTCCTCCTAGACTCCTCATCCCATCCTTGGTGTATCCAGGGGCCCGTGCTTGCCTAACTAAATACTTTGTATTGCTTATAGGAGTTATGAAATTGATCACTGTTCGTTATGATCGCCTTTCATAGCTGACCCAAAATTTCGTAATTGGTATATAGTGTGTTATTACCCTCTACATTTTTTTTAATTGCATTATTGTTTTGATGCTTTTATTCAAGATTTAGAATAAGATGCATATTTTTCTATACTTTATCCAGTTAGCCTTTGCTTTTATGTAGGCTTCCTTTGATTTATAATCAGTTTTAATCAAGGAAGGGCCCTGAAGATAACGTCATATGTCAGTGATTTCACAGATTCGTTTAAAGTCAGCATTTCACAAAGTGTATGGTCGTTTCAACGATCAAATCTGTCACACAAACATGTTATTAGGTCAAATGTTGTCAAACGTGTTCGATGCAATGAGTGGACTTTTATAACAAGGATAAAGTATAAAGAAACATGTTCACCAAAGTGGAGGGAGACTGCCAGGCTACATATGGATATTCATAAATCAAACATATGCGTTGATGACTAAATATCTTAAATGAATCCACATCGATTTCTAATCTATTGTATCTCTGACAAATTATTTTTAAAAAAACGAAGGGATTTCTATTGAATAATAACTGAAAGGTCATTAAATGTTCACTATCAGCTGACTAACATATAACGGAAAAGTTAGTGACAAACTAAAGCGTTACTAGATAACTGTAAAGTCATTTAATCTGAATACATGATAGATGGAAGTTGAATGAATAATGATTAAAATTAGCTTATTGATTACTAAATGCTGACTTAAAACTAAATGAAGTGTGAGTAAAAGATATCCTAAATGTTAACGATTGATCGCTAAATGATGACTGATTGAAAAAGTTGAAAGTGGATGAATAATCACTGAAAACTGACTGAATGTTCAAATCATTCAGTTAAATGAAGGACCACTTGAATGTGTCAGAAAAATATCTGATAATACTTTTATCAGGACAATTCGCGTATCAATGCACAAAAAATGGGTTGACTGAGGAGTAGCATTTTGCCTTCTTAAAGATATGTTCGTTGAGTAACTCCAACATCACTTTACTATTAGTTTCAGCGTGTTTGTGTTTAGTATTTACCGGGGCTTTTTTACGACTGATTACAAGTAGGCAGGCTATCGACAAATATCTTGGTGTTAAAGGGGTTTTAAAAGTGTCGCTTCAAGTTATCCTATCGCAAATTCTACGAACGTATGGCCAAATCGTCAATTGCTTGACAGATAGAGCATGCATATCTCGTGTGTAACAAACTGATATAAATTAAATGCCATTCAATTAATAGATAAATGAACCGAGGGTTGAATTTAGGGTTGTCGTATGATAAATATAAATATGATATCATGCTATTGTCTTTTCACGGAATTCAGTTTAAAATGCTGAAATGACTTCATATAATACCAGATTATTTAATATTTAATTTGAAATATAAATCAGATGTTACTCACTCTGTAGAATCAATCAAGCTCACGTTCTGTGTGCATTTTTCTGATGATGTCTACATTTTAGTCAACATTTCTCAAAAGTCAAGAAAATAATTGAAAGTAATGGCAGATGCACGATTCATGATATTGTCAAAGCTGCTGACATATCGCTATCGCGGGCGTATTTTATTTTGAGGCCTACTTTTATCTCTGTCAGATGGATACAGTATATATTGGCAGATTATCAAAAAAGGGTACGAGTACAAACCGTTAAGCAATTGTTCAAAATATTTTCCAAATCCAATCAAAGAAAATTTGCAAACATTGTTACTGGTGACGAAACATGGATTCACTATTTCGAACCAGTAAGGAAAATTGGTTAACTAAACACGGTAGAAGGCATATAGTTTTAAAAAAAGCAGACACAAAGAAGGTTCTTCATTGCATATTCTCGTGTGACGGTATATCCTTGGAAATTCCGGTGCCGAAGGGCAAAGGTGCTACAGATCGGCATTGCCGATGTTATACTAAAATGCGCAAGAAACATTCCTTATTCAAATGATCCATATTTGCCGAATTATGTATTTTGCATTGCTTATGGGAGTCATGATATTAATCACTGATCATCAATACCCCCTTGGTTGTCGTAAGAGGCGACTGTATTGGACGGTCCCTCGGATGAGACCGCAAAACCTGAGGATATGTGTCACAGCAGGTGTGACAGGATAGATCTTCCCCTGCTCAAAGGTAGTAAGCACCAAGCATAGGTCTAAATTTTGCAGCCCTTCACGGGCAATGCTGACTTATGCATAGGAGTAAAATATTCCCGAGCGGGATGTTAAACAATATACAAATCAATCAATCGATCATCTCTCATTCTAAGAAATACTTTGATACATAACTGTATGTTTGTAAATAGCATACATTCCATGTCTATGGAATATTTACTGTAACGGCCTAATCATAGTGTGTAAGCATTGCAGTAGGAATGTACAACTAGTAGCGTGATGAGTGGATCTTTGTAGGATGGTTGTGATGTAAAGCGATAAAACGGAGTGTGTTTTCTGTGAAGGGTTAATTGACATATACAGTTTCACTACATAAAAATCCGAACAAAAATATTCAAACATCTCTTGTCTGCGCGGGATAACGCTTTCTCCTCCGTTACTTTGATCACCAGCCTGGACGCCGGATAATATGTGCTCTGTTTAGTATGGTATCTTCATTTACCATTCTGCCAAATTCTTAACTATGTTAAGAGTTCCCGAACTTAGTAGATTTAGTAAATTGATAATCTATAATTCTTTCATCGTGTAGTTTAAAGTTACCTCGGTTGGTATTTGAGGAGAAACATCAAATATTATTAAATGTAATGACATTTCTCTCTAGCGATGTTGACGTTAAAATAACTAGTATAATTCATACCTTCCCCAGCATGATCCATACAGATACATGCTTACACTAATCCCAGCAAGCTATTTACACTCCAACAAGTTGTTGCACACACGTGATTGGTTTTCTTACTCTAAAGGCCTACATACATTAAGATATATTATATGGTTATAATATAAGACAAAAATCACTGTAGCGTATAGGGTTTATTGACATTGGATACTTGTATGATACCAAAATAAGTATAATCCTTTCACCAACATTTGAAAGCAAATTTAGAAATTGGCAGTTTGAAATATCATTAATGTCAAATTGTGTAGCATGTTCACTGCAATGTCATTATAACCCTATACATTGTGAATTCTGTTTGTTGAAGTTTGTTGTGACGTAAAGCAGTGCGAAATACACTAAGATACACAGTACTGCAACATTGTATTTCTTGGGATCTTTGTTTTATTGATAAATAGACGTTGTTTTATTGAACACAGTTTGAATCATGCACCTTTGAACAAGGCATCGTATGTCTTCGGTGTGGTCTGAAGCTAGCGTAAACTATATATTGTTGTGGTCCAATAAAGCGATTTTAATCATGACAGAACAAAGCTTAGGATACATACTAGCATTGCTCTGCATAAAACATACATATGAGGATGTAGTTGATAACGTCAACCTTCCGCTACACAGGTCTGCAGTAGTTTTCATCATATCACTGGCAGTGGTAGGTCATTGGTAAAAACATCCACATGGTAAACCAAAATATTTTGAGCTCAAGACCCATGAATCACCCACCATTAACAAGTGAGAGTCACGTATTTTAGTAACTTGTTTTAAAACAGATCTTCGCTGTTGTGGTGGATTCTGATACGCTAGATAATCACCAATGAGAAGGTCATGAAGATTAACCGTTAACATAAATATATGACGAAACGAAACATGGATTCTTAAATATACACAATGTAAACTTTTACCATGCCATTCAGCGACAAAAATATAAATAGTGCTTGAAGTGCAAGAACCCCCCCCCCAAAGAAAAAAAAACCCACAACAATATGAAAAGTGCCTTTCCTGATAAGAGCTATGATATTGGATAATAATTGTTAGCTTCAACTTGTCATGAGACAGTTGAATTTTATTTGTCACTACTAAAAATGCATAATGAGCGAACGATAAACGAAATGAGAAGAAAAAACAATTGATGTATATATGCTACAGACTTATGGGAGTTAGAAGATTAATCAGTTTTCGTTGTCTCACCTTTCATTCTGTCATGATGTACAGTTAATTTAAGAGGACGCTATTACATGACAGAATATATAAGTCTGCTATATTTACCTCCTCGACTTAAAATCCGATGGCACGTAGAGGTAGCATGGAAGTAGAAATACCGTCGGAAATCAGGTTCTTCACACGCAGTGGTGATGCTTGACTATAGCCGATCACATTAATGCGTTCTTTTATATACCAACGTTGTCTAGAAAACATTTGTGAAAGTTGCAATTAACTGTATGCAATGGATAAAAATAACGTATCATGAAAGGTGAAGATAACGAATAACGATAAATCTCAAAACTCCTACAAGCAATACAAAATATATAGTTGGGCAAGTACGGACCCCTGGTGAGACCAAAGGTGGTATCAGGTGCCTTGGAGGAGTAAGCATCCCATGTCGCCGTGAGCCATATCTCCTGTTCAGGTAAACGGAGTTATGCACAGTCAAATTCAGTGTGCAAGAACAGCTCAACAATCGGTATGAAACACGTCAAACAGCATTTGACCCAATGCTATGTTCTATTGAAGAATTAAATCGTTATGACGACCATAGAATTTGCAAAAAGCCGACTAATCCCAGAGGTGGTGTCAGGTGCCTAGGAGGAGTAAGCGTCCACCTGTCGAACGATCACATCCGTCATGAGCCCTACATCATGATCAGGTAAACGGAATGTTCCGTAATTAAAATGGCGTGTCGAACAAACAATCATTACGCTACATGCCAGACAGAATTTGACCCAATGCTAGGCTCTTTTTGGAACTATATCGGTATAACGATCATGGAATCTGCGAAATGCAGATTTTAAAGGGAACCCTTGTATAATCAACTTGTTTGTCAGTAGCCTAAACCAATCTAAAAACTGACCACACGCAGAACAAGTTCTTGCATGTCGAACCAGTTGAGATATCTGAACATCATACACAGGTGGTAGTTGAATATTACTGCATACATATGAGAAGTCGATGGTGATGAAGCTAATTCCGTAAATCCCAAAAAAATGCGAAATTGATCATGAAGCAAATGCAAAGCTTTGAAGACATCAGACAATGTCAGGTGGTTGCTGATTAAGCATATACTGCCGATAGTCTTTCAACACCAGGAGCTATATACAGCACATACACTGTGTATTGTTCATTTAACAAACCCCTCACGCAATGTATTACTTTACCCAGCAATACAAACCCGCGATATTTGCTCTTGGTTTTGACTGAAGCCATGTCTAAGCAACAGCGTTGTGAATTACCGTTTTTCAGCAGAATGATTGTTTGGAACGTATGGCTGACCGCAATTCAGAGTATAAACTATCAACGAAACGCTGTTTTGGTATATGATGTGGCATTCTGTTAAATTCCTGTAGCTTTTAAAAAAATCCAAATGACATATTAGACCATGTGTATGATGTCTGAGTACAAAATCAATATTCCTATTCCACGTTATTGTGTTTGTACATCCATCCATGCATTTGAGTTTGTTTTTCAAAACCACTGTTTCCCAAGCATTTGTACATATTGTATAAGGTAACGTTTCTCTAATGAGGGTCAACACTCTCTTCATTCCCTCGGTAGTCAAAATTAATTTCAATAATTAGCAAACAAAATCATTCGTAGTTCATATCAAATAGAATCAGTCGTACCGTAAACCGAGAAATGTAACGTCATATCCAGTGTTCAGAATTCAACGTTACATCAAATATACAAAATCAAATGTAGTATATAGCAATCAGAACCAATTCAGGTCTACACTAAATACATTAAACAGAAACATTTCTAGTATGCAAGGTGAAGATAACGAACAGTGATTAATCTCATAATTCCTATAAGCAATACAAAATAGATAGTTGGGCAAACACGGACCCCTGGACACACCAGAGGTGGGACCAGGTGCCTAGGATGAGTAAACATCCCCTGTTGACCGGTTACACCCACCGTGAGCCCTATATCCTGATCAGGTAAACGGAGTTATCCGCAGTCAAAATCATGACATAAACTGTATTATTCTAAATAATTATATGTTATCGTAAACAGAATCAATAATATTCTACGAAGAGGTGAAGAAAATCAAAAGTGATAAATGTATTAAGTTCTTTAGTGATTACTAAATTAAGAGTTGGACAAACACATACCAGGGGTGTAATCAATCGCCAAAAAGGAAGTACTGCATCCCTTATCGATATGTCACACATTCTATTCACCTTTCATATGGACAATTGAATTCCTATGGAAAGCAAGATCAATCTAAATATACAGCAAACAAAATAAACCACAGTGTACAGTACACAAAACCAATCTTAGCGTATACCAAGTAAACTCAGTCGTAACGCATGGTAAAAAAAAATCAATTTTAATAAAGAACAATTCTTAGAAATTAACAAATATATTCAATTTTATCATCACTTGAGTACCTATTGTTTAACGTCCCTCTAGAGAATATTTCACTCATATGGAGACGTCATCATTGCCGATCAAGAGCGGTAAAATTTAGGCCTATGCTCGGCACTTATTGTCTTTAAGCAGGGATGGATCTTTAACGTGTAAAATCCGCTGTGACACGAGGACCACCCCATTTAGTCGTCTTTTACGACAAGTAAGGGGTATCGGGGACCTACTTTAACACGGGCCCCATGGGATTTAATATATTGTTGTTGTTATTATTGTGCTATTGTGATAAGTCAATATTAACAAATTATCAGCATCCATGACTCAGTTACCTCTTGTCTACACCTGCCAACATCAATTGTAACTTCAGAAGAAGGCACGAACCTTCTAATTTTACAACTGAACAGCTTGAAATGTATTGCCAAAATAAGAATAATATTGGTTTACCCTCGAGAAAGTTGCATCGACCCAAAGGGTTTTCCTCCGTCATTCATTCTGGCGTTTATTATTTTACTCCAGGGTCGTTACAGGTACAGATCAATCTCTTATGATGACTAGAATTTAGCTATATCTTCCTTGTTTCGATCTAAAAAAAAAAAAAGGAAGTAGATAAGGAGGTCACCATTACGATAAGTATTTAGAATGCATACAGTGTAGCATAGATACAATTCATAACGTGTTGAGGTCACCCATCCATGTCCCATTAACCTGCTGTTCTTTACGCAATGCCCTAACTTCCTCTCGATATTCACTGTTTTTTTGTATATTTTCCTTCACTGATGTTCCCTAATCTAATATCAGTCTCTCTTCCCCGTTTTCTTGCCTCAAACATAATTTTGCTTTAGTAGATTGTTCTCACATATCACTTTTAGATATTTGCAATTTTCCACATTCCATTTTTGCAGCATTAATTCCATAATATAATATATATTGTACTTATCACTGATTTTTGTTCTTTTGTGACGACATCGTATGAAATACATTTGTCATTTACCACATTTAGTAAATATCCGATTGCATGTTTCGTTGTCAGCTGTACATCTACGAAAATTGGTTATGCTTTGTTCAGCAGTGGATGTATTTTTGATTAAAATTCCAGAATATATCGTTGAGTCTGTCTTATTATGTTCTGCAGCTGAGTTCCATAAGTTTCTAGCAAGGTAATCACGTTGTTTCATGGCAGAATGAATTTGAGAAATATTTGGCCTCACATCTTGACTACGCTGGGGCGCAAATGTAAGTGAATCATCCCTCAAGCAAAAAATAACTCCCCTGTCTGTCTACGGGCAGTCCAACGAAATCTCTATGGAATCATGTTTGATTGAATCCACAAGAATTTCTAGGTTGTGTTTTTTTTTTTTACCATTTAAAATTGGCAATCTTTCTTTGGGATCATCACGAATAGGAGTTTTGTGATTTTCTTGAAATTGGTTCTTATTGTTGCACGAATGTGTCGAATGTATTCATGTCCATATTCAAATATCCGTACATAGCCTCTAAATATATGGTAATGAAAGTTTATATTTATATAATTAACCTGATAACAAAATTGTGATTAATTCATTGGTTGTCTTCACATGTAGCTGTAAGTCATAGTTCTTCCGAGTTTTTGTTATAATCATCATGGTGATTATGCATCTAATACTGTGGCATCGTGTGTGCCACTACAACCTATCACTGGATCAAATGCTGTATGGCGTTTTTCATACCTAGGCTGTTCTTGACAGACTTATTTTGACTATGGCTAACTCCGTTTACCTGATCAGGACACAAGGCTTATGGTGGGTGTGATCGGTCGACGGTAGATGCTTAATCATCCTAGGCATATGATCCCATCGTCTGCATTTCCTGCATAACATTCATTTGCGCCATCATATGTTTCTGTTTCATTTTCATTCATTACATGGCTTCTTGACTTTCCTGTTTCTCTTATAGTCTGACTGAAAATATCATGTCCAGATACACTACCCTGTGTTCATATTTCATCTTGCATTCCCTCCCTGTGAAGTGGATATGTTTGATTTCCCATTTCATTCCCTTCAGCTTTTTGAGGTTCCACAGTGGTTTGGGATGGAATAGTCTATTTCTCAAAATACAAGCCTTTCTCGTTTTTTTGTTTTGTTTATTTAGAGATCACATTTATTTATCAGGGAAATAAGGTTTTGTTACATTTTGGTCACCCTGGTTCTACCTTAAAATCTATTTTATTCACCAATAAAATGGAAAACAAAAGATATTTTTTACAAGTATCGAACGTTCCACTTCAAGGAAAATGACTTAGCTGTCTTTTATTTTCCTCTCCTACTTAAGACTAATCCTTTGCAAGTATAATATACCGTTTCAATTATTTCCACCTATTCATTAAGTTTACAGTTTATTAACACAACACCCCCCCCCCCCAAAAAAAAGCTGCCGACAATTATTACGATTTTATTTGATAAAGAACAAGTTTAAAATTTAACAAGTGTTTTTAATTGAATATTATTACAATGGTTCAATAATGACACAGGCAAATGTGACTCATGTGAATTTCAGGTGAAAATCATGAAAACTTCTATGTGAAATTCACTTTAAAAGAGCATCAAATGTGAATTCACACGAAAAAAAAATCACGTGAAAATCACATAAAATTTACGTGAATTTCACATAAACTTGATAACGTTAAATCATACATGAGCATTTCGATACCCTGAATCTCGGGTTCAAATGAACGTCAGACGGCTTAATCGAGTGTGACGTCACAGTCTTGTAAATATCACCGGAATCTGACTGTAGTGTAAAACTGTATATATATATTTTTAAAAAGATATCTAAAAATACGTAAATAGTAATGTTGTTGATTATTTATGTTTTTCGCTTTCTTTCGAGTGCTAGAACTCTGTGTTTTCCTTTTGATTGATGATCTCAAAATTCGGGATGGTGAATACGGCTGATAAAAAATGTTCATTTCTACATGCGTGTATCAGCAATTTCCAGTAGGTCTAACTTTATGCACACACCAGCTTCCAAGGTATCACATTGGTAATTATTATATATGTATATAAGGGGGGATTAAAATTGATGCCAAATTACGGAAATCTGAAATGACGTTACTAGCGCCCCGTCTACCGACAGCGGAAAACAATACCATGGCATTTTCCCACTTGCACAATACTACCCTCAAATCACATGGATGTAACCAACATCATAAAACAGCGATATAGAAATGTAACTCATCTTCAGTAGTTTTACAAAACTGACCAAAACAACAATCTTTTGGAATACATTGTTTTGAATATCTACCGTTTGAAATTCTAAAGGGTGGGCAAATATTCTTAGGTATTTAAAATGTACTACTCTCACAATTGGAAATTTCAAAATGCTCTTATTAGTTTTAATTCATAGTTTTTTTCTGGTTTTATTGTAAAATTGTAATTTTCAACGTTTAAAAAAATTCTTGATTTTGAAGTTGCATGTTTTAACTCTATCGATATAGTGATTCTTCAAGTAGTTGGAAAATGTGCTTTCATTAATATCTATGATGATGGGAGATTTAATTCATTTTTTAATTCTTAAGAGAAAAAAAAATCATGGGAAATTAGAGAAATCAGGCGTGGAAAGTACATGTAATCATACTGCATATAGAACTACAATACGAATTCATAATTTTACCCCCCCCCCAAAAAAAAAAAAAACGAGGAGAGGGAGGCGTGAGCAGGATATACTTTATTTGTCATTTGCCAACATTTATAAATGTACTCTAACTTAAATTGTCTAATCCCCATACCGTTTTTATATTTTACCTTCATTTTATTTATTTTTTTTTTCGCTTGAATATATTAAGAAATGTGAATATTTCACTTTAATCTCTTTTCTTGTGAAACTTTTAACGTGAAAAGCTTTTCAAGTGAAATTCGTGTGAAATTTTTCGAGTGAATTTCACATGAAGAACTTTCATGTGAAATTCCTGTGAATCTTTTCACGTGAATCACCGGTCACATTATTTCCTTGCGAAAATCAAAATCACATTAAAATTTCCGCAACGAACTAATGTGAAAAGAGATATAATGATTTTCACATGAAATTCATGTAAAAAAAAAAAAACGTGAATCTCACGTGAATTGCTGTTATATATTGTATGTATTGCACATGAAAGGTTCATGTGAATTGCACGTGAAATTCACCTGAGACACATGTGCCTGTGTACACATCGTGGTGCCCTTGACTCAGTTACATCTTCTTCACACCTGTCAACATTAACCATGACTTTTGAAATTTGCACGAACCTCTTAGTTTTACAACTGGACAACTTCACAACTTATTACTAACAAGTACCTCTGACCATTAACTGAAACTGCTAACGACATTATGTATTTATACATATCATATGTTTACCAAGAACCGGATGTGAATAACTAAATAAATATATCACCATTACAATGAATATGTACATGTTATTTAGAGCAACGCATTAATATTGTATATAAGAAAGTATATCAATAAAACAAAAACAAAAAACCCAGAAACATTCGTTATTTTACAAGATGTGCCACATTCTCTACATAATCACGGTTATTTACAATTATAAACAACAAGGTCGAGATCAAGATATACATGATATCGTCCGAATTCCTGTAATTTTGAGGGGATAAGAAAGCAGATCTAAAGATGTCCCGATGCACGTCAAGTATAAAAGACATACATTTGATAATAATAAAGTGACAACATTGCTAAACGTAGTAAATGATTATGATGTTGTAGGAATCTGTAAAGAGACAACTTGCTAAAAACATAAACAGCAACCAACCCCCCTTTTTTCTATTAATAGATACACGTAATATAAAGATTTATAACAAATATATAGTAAACAAAAATCAAGGATAGTGTTTGTTAAACAAAATCAATATCAATGTGTAGTAAACATATTCAATTCTAATATACTGTAAACAAAATAAATCCTAGTGTAAAATAAACAAAATGTAATTTAGTTTATAGTACACAATTAATTCCAATTTAAAATAAACAAAATCAAACCCTACTGTACAGTAGGTAAACTACATTCACAGTAGTGTTATGTGCAAACAGAAAAAAAAATTATATCTAACTTTAGCAGCTGTATCAAATCATATTCAGCAAACAACTTATCTAGTTATCGTATTAAGCATGATTTACTACATAGACAAGAGTGTACGGTGCGTTATTTTGTTTTGGTGTATTTTTTTTTACGGAATTCTAATATTGACAGCATATTTTTTTTCTAATTTTGACAAGGACTTGGCTTCGATATTATCCTAGATATCATCGATTAATGATATACCCAACAAATGATGAAGCCATGCATTTTAGTGACAAAATTATTAATGTGACACAACCTGTTGTGTTAATTGAGTTAACAATACAAGGGATCTGTAAATTTCAAAGGTAACGTGATCAGATATTAAAAGTTAGTTGAATACTTAGCTAGTATAACTAATTATCAAATAACCATGCATACATGTAAGGTCACGTACTTGAGATTCCTCAATAACGTTGATACTTACTATGATACATTAACTCATATCAAGACACATAAACGTCGTCTTAAAGTTATGTTCGAAAGACTTTAGACTCTCAATTGGCTTTCCACAAGCTGGTATATAAAAAACAGGTACCAACTCTCAGTGTCGTAAGATAGAGGATCGAACACGCTTGTTTCATGAATACGTCATTCGCATCAAAATGTCGCAGGATATTGTATTGTAAATGTAAAATGCTACTGACCATATACACATACGAGTCTCGTCAAAAGAAACCGTTACCACAGTTCTGATTTCAAATATTTTTCCAAGGCAATAAAAATAATGGTTCAAAATATATCTAAACATTTCAGTAGGTCAACAATGACACATAAACGCCTTCTTAACATTATATTCGAAATACATTGAACTCTCAATTGTTATACCACAAGCTGGTGAATGAAATGTAGTTACCAACTTTCAGCATCGTAAAATAATGCATGGCATTGTATTGTAAATATAAAATGTCACTGACAATAATGCAGGTAAAAGTCTTTTCAAAAGAAACCGTGTCCAACATTTTTGATTTATGGTATTTTACAAGTCAATAAAAATATTATTTCAAAATATATCCACAATTTTTACAAAGTATTAGATCCATGGCTTCATGATTTTTTGTATGATAGAGGAACACCAGATGGAATGGACTCGAAGTTTATTCAATATACTTCAGCTCATGTGGAGGTAGACGGTTGTAAATAAATTGGCATTCTTTAATAATTTACATCAGTATATATTTATTAATTCATTCAAAGACCTAACATCTCCAAGTGTGAAAACATAAAAGAAAACATGCATAATGATATATCACAAAAATGTAATAATTCAATATCGAAATACTCATTCACGTCAAAAACGTTTCCAAAATGCTTCAGGCATTGAGTTCGTGCATTCGAAATTACAGCATATTGTTCGGCCACAATTCACACGACAGATAAGCAGTTCGATAGTAGATACCATATATAATTGTTTACAATTTTTCATTAGGGCGCATGTTGTCTGGTGTGTTGAAACAAACTGTTAGACACTTCTTTGCACGCTTGTTTTGACGTCAGATCAACCCGCTTACCTGGTTAAGAGAAATAGTTCGCACCGGGTGTGACCGGTTGATATGATATGCTTACTCCTCTTAGTCGCTTGATCCTACCCATGATGTGTTCAAGAGTCTGTCTTTCCAAACTCTATTTTTTCGTATTCCTTAAATCAGTTATGAGAAATGTCAATATCGTCACTTTCACGTTTCCTTTGCACAACTCAAACATGTGTAACACAGACGTTTATCGACCTTAACATCAGAACATAAAAGTTAAGATGTGATCACTCTTTAGCGAACACAGACTACATATTCAACATAGTTGAGTCACTGGGTGACCAGTCGACAGGAGATGTTTATTCCCATAGGCATCTGATTCCACCTCTGATATATCCAGGGGTCCCTGTTTGCCAAACTCTCTATTTTGTATTGCTTATAGAGGTCGCGAGATTGATCACTGTTTGTTATCTTCGTCTTACATTGCAAATATGCTATCCAAGTAAGTACAATTTGAAAATCAAAGAAGACGATTCATTTAATGGGAAAATACATATTTCTGCTATGTAAATTAAATATATCGTATTTGAAAACTGTGTGCATCGATGATTGTGAGAGTGAGTAAATGGAGAATTAATGGATTGTTCATAACATTCATCAATACACCAGTCCACGCAGAAGGGAACCGTTTAAAAATGGAAGTATTTTTACAATATGTATGTATGAGGTAATGCTACATTTGGGAAGAACGGGATTCGTACTCAGATCACATGCCAAGCCAAAAGCTTCGAAATCGGTACACATATACCTTTGACAAACATCGGTATTACAAACTCAAATATTTTTAACTGGTGAATCTCATTATCAATATTATGTATTCAGGTGAGAAACGGACGTGACTGTTGAATGTAACGAGCTTGAACAACATACATGAGTGTACGTCCGGAAAAGGA
This sequence comes from Ostrea edulis, assembly GCF_947568905.1. Lineage (NCBI taxonomy): Eukaryota > Metazoa > Mollusca > Bivalvia > Ostreida > Ostreidae > Ostrea > Ostrea edulis. Next base: position 65,668,819 of record NC_079171.1, read on the forward strand.
CTACCGTCAAATGTCAACATTTTGCAAGTTCTATGGTCGGAATAATGGTCTTGTATGTCAATACAACCTATCATTAGGTCAATCGATATATATCTGGTAAGGTAAATTAGTGATAAAATTTACAATTTGCCTTTTGAAAGACCCCCCCCCCCTAGACATGATATATATCAACGTAAAATAACATGTTCATAAAACCATGGGGAAATGCGTATCTAAATTTCAATAATCTGTTTAGGTACAAAACAGTGCCACCTCATTATGGGAATAATTTGACATCTGCATCAAGAGCATATCCTCACCATCAAGTCACCCAAAACACTCCTGTGTTAAACACCATTTTGATTCTACGTACAAACACTGTGCAGTTGAAATTGAATATGATTATCCATAATGCAACTCCCAAATCCCGTGGGTCTTGTTAAAAGGCAAATTTGGTAAAATATAGAGATTAAATAAGAATATGAATAAATAATCACCGTGTGATGGAATACTATCCGTTCCCCATAGTTTCAATATGGAAAAGACAGAGACATCCGAAAACATTTATCTATTTTCATACAGTTATCGTGACTGCAATTATGAAAAGGCAGCATTTGTCAATTCAACAATTTTAATCACGATACAAGATAAGTTGTCTCGTCATATCGAGATAGATATCGCAACAAAATGAGATAACTTAGCTTAACTACACCAGATATAATTTGGTTTATGTCGAGAAAACCAGAATATCATCTTGACTTGGCGAGATAGTTATCTTGACTTGATATCTTATGTTGACGAAAATTATCTGGACGACATTACTATTCCACCATATATATCAGACATAACTTTACACACGTTTTGATTCTAATTAACAACGGGTATTTGCCGTAAGCATCACTTCTGACTGCGACTTATTTATTACTACTTAGAATATATACTGTGTTATCACCCGCTTGTTTTATATCTGTTCACAAAGCCATTGTACTTATTCTCTTATCAAGAATAAAATACCCAGGGAAACAATATGAATTTGAATTCGATTTTTTTTAAAACACGGTCAGTCAGATTAGTAAATATGATTTACCCGATCATTTAGTAGACTCGGTTGGTCGGGGTGATGTATTGTCAAGCCATGCTAAGAAATAATGTGTAATGCCTCAATATCTAGACTTTGACGTTCAGTTGTCGTCGTAAGTATAAGTTTTCTGTAGATTTTCCTATGAATATGAATTCGAGTTTTTCAAACACGCCCAGTCAGACTAGTAAACTTAATTTACCCGATCGGACCTATAATTTAGCACACTCGGTTGGTAGGGGGTGACCTATTGTCAAACCCTGTTAAGAAATAATATATAATACTTCAATATGTAGACTCTGGCCTTCAGTTCTTGTGTTATGTATACATTTTCTGTCGATTTTCATATCAATGACGTTATGTATACTATCTACTCGCATTTGTATTTACCCTTTCTCCAAGATGTTCTAAATAGTATGCGACATATTTAGTCGTCATTCTAATCCAGATTACAAATACAATATATGATGTAGTTAAAAGCTGTCAGACTTATTTTTATATCGAATGTTAAGCCGTTCTTCGCACACTGATTTTGACTACATATAATTCCCTTTACCTGATCAAGATATATGGTTCATGGTGGGTGTGACCGACTGACAGGGGATACTTACTCCTTGTAGGCATCTGGTCTCCTATAACGAACAAGTGATCAATCCCATATCCCCTGTAAGCAATAAACGCAATTTGCTCATATATTGACTTACAGTTGTTTGGAAGCAGAGCGACCACATATACGACATACTTATTTAATATGCTTATATATCAACAACATCCCTCGTTAGCGAAATTTCCAGTATTGTATTTCAGCAGAGTTTGATATTTCCCTGCTTTTTAAAATATATTTCCGCCATTATATCCAGCCATTTTAATCACAAATGAACTTTATGAAGTCTATATATAGACCTTTCTATATATAAACCTCATGCACGCTTTGCAATTCGTATTCATTCAACTATAGGGCATGTCATAGCGGGTGATGTTGATATTATTTCTAATAAAGACCTAAAATCACTTATTTTGATAGGTCATCAATTAAAAAAACATCGCTCTTTCAATTGGAAAACAATTGCATGGCTATTATGAATTCGGTCAAACATAATGCTCATACTATGGACTAAATATGAAAGGGACACACTTTTGTCGAAATAGAATAGGCTTATAAAACGTATCAAAGGAACATCTAAACCACATTTTAGACAAATGGAAACAAAAGTTGGTGTCATAATTTCGTCTGTATTTAGTAAATTAGAAGCAATATAAAATAAAATGGATTAAACGAGGAACGTTTTAGTTCCAGCTGAAAGAAAATATATTAAAATTGTATTTGTTTATACGACTTGTTATTACAACTGGATTTTAAATTAACTTGCCATTAATTTCACATGTCATGATCCTATTTACCACCCCCCCCCCTTCTTTGCTCTTTCAAAGGACGATTTTATTCAAAATCATTATTCATTTTTTTTAAATATATCTCATAACCAAGACAATGTAACGAATCGAACAATATAGGTATCGTACCTATCCTTTGCTCGCAAACTTCACAAACTGTTGCAAAGTACATTGCTGGATCCAGTGTACGTTTCATCAAACCCTATTTTTTGCTCCTCACGAAATTATTAGGAGCTGTGATAGAATAAGTTGAATCCTGTTGTGCTACAACATACAACAGAAGTAGATTAAATAAAGTGTGAATCCTAAAATATTCTGCAAAACTTTTAGCGAATTGAAAATCGCAAAAATAATTTCTAGTCAACAACATTAAAGCGTACCACTTTTCAAATCCCCATAAACACTTACTGACTTCACTTGTTTACCATCATGAACGGTTGCTTCGTCAACAAAAAATAGCAAATTAAAATATATGCATCACGTGATCAGTTATTCAAAAATATTTTTTTTCAACACCAGTTTGATTGTACGCACGCGTACATTAAGGTTGACATTAAAACAAGCTGTAGTCCCTCATTGACAATGTATTCGTAGTATTTGACAATCAGTTCTTTCAACATGCTCTTACATTCCCCATGCTGTGAGTTGTGTCCGCTTATTACGTTGATATTCTGAAGAGAAAGATATTCAATTAATTAACTCGTACATGGAACATATATGTAATTGTGGTCGTAATCTTGACATCTAAATATGTCGACGACGTTTTATTTATAACCATTAGTTATTTTCATTTATATTTCGATTCTATAAATCCCAGTGAACTCCACCATCGGGTCACCGTTAGATATTTCAATTAATATAACTGTTGATGGTAATTAAAATGCCACTTATCATTATGACAAACGGGAAACAATCTTTCTCCATCGTGAACTTCCCATATGTATGCAAGGTGAAGATAACGTACAGTGATCAATCTCATAACTCCCACAAGCAATACAAAATAGATAGTTGGGCAAACACGGACTCCTGGACACACCATAGGTGGGATCAGGCGCCTAGGAGGAGTAAGCATCCCCGGTTGACCGGTCACACCCGCCGTGCGCCCCATATCCTGATCAGATAAACGGAGTTATCCGCAGTCAAATCAGTGTGCCAAGAACGGCTTAACAATCGGTATGAAACACGTCAGGCAGCATTTGACCCAATGCGAGGTTGTATTGATGGACCAGATCGTTATAACGGCCATATAATTTGCGAAATGCTGATTTCAATCGAGACTGTTGAAATCCCTGTACCATCAACTTGTTTGTCAGTAGCTTACCTCGATTTCAAAACTGACTATACCCAGAACAAGCTCTTGCATATCGAATCAGTTGAGATATATAAACACCATATGCAGGTGATAATGGAATATTACTACATAAATGTGGGAAGTTCACGATGGAGAAGCTGAAATCATCCCGTTTGTCATACAGTTGAGTTGTTAGTTTGCCGTCATGTCTACTTTCAATAAAATATCTAAGTATAAAGCAGAAGTGGACGACTCTGTGGTGTCCTTTATTACGAGCTCATTTAAAACAGTTTCGTCTAGCTGAGTACCCACGTGTAATATAGTGAAATTTTACAAGTACTGTCATAATCGCTAACTTCCTCTCTTAGTAAACTTGAAATCACATAATTTTTCCCAAATCAATAGCATTAAAACCTATGACTTTTCAACACTATACACGACCATTCCTCACGATAAATTAAAGACTAGACTTTTTGACATCATAGACAGTTGCTTCTTCAACAAAAACGGAAAACGCAAATATTCATATCTAGTGATCAGTCATTCAAAAACTTACTTTGTTAAACACCACTCTGATTCCACGCACAAGTACTCTGAAGTTGAAATAAAAAATATGCTAGAGTTCCTCATTGACAATATCTTCGTGGTCTTTGGTGATCAGGTCTTCCAACAATATGTTGGAATAACCATGGGCACGAATTGTGCTCCTTTGTTAGCTGACCTGTTTTTATATTCATATGAAGCAGAATTTATTCAAAAACTTCTACGTGAGAAGAAAAAATCTCTCGCTGTGACCTTCAGTTCGACTTTTAGATATATCGATGACGTTTTGTCTATTAACAATGATAGCTTTCATTCATATGTCGATTTGATATATATCTGTGAGCTCGAAATAAAGGACACCACAGAGTCGTCCACTTCTGCTTTATACTTAGATATTTTATTGAAAGTAGACATTAACGGCAAACTAACAACTCAACTGTATGACAAACGGGATGATTTCAGCTTCTCCATCGTCAACTTCCCACATTTATGTAGCAATATTCCATTATCACCTGCATATGGTGTTTATATATATCAACTGATTCGATGTGCAAGAGCTTGTTCTGGGTATAGTCAGTTTTGAAATCGAGGTAAGCTACTGACAAACAAGTTGATGGTACAGGGATTTCAACAGTCTCGATTGAAGTCAGCATTTCGCAAAATCTATGGTCGTTATAACGATTTAGTTCGTCAATACAACCTCGCATTGGATCAAATCCTGTCTGACGTGTTTCATACCGATTGTTAAGCCGTTCTTGGCACGGTGATTTTGACTGCGGATAACTCCGTTTAGCTGATCAGGATATAGGGCTCACGGCGGGTGTGACCGGTCAACAGGGGATACTTACTCCTCCTAGGCACCTGATCCCACCTCTGGTGTGTCCAGGGGTCCGTGTTTGCCCAACTATATATTTTGTATTCCTTGTAGGTGTTATGATATTGATCACTGTTCGTTATCTTCACCTTGTATACGCATATGGAATATCTACCCTAACGTCCTATCATATTGTGTAAATGTTGCAGTAGGAATGTACAACTAGTAGCGTGATTCATGGATCTGTGTAGTGTGGTTGAGATGTAAAGCAATAAAATGTAGTGTGTTTTCTATGAAAGATGATTTGAAATATCCAGTTTCACCACAAAGAAATCTGAAGCAAAAAGGGTCAAATACTTCTTCTATGCGCGGGATAGCGCTTGCTCATCCGGTACTTTGATCACCAGCCTGCACTCCGGATAATATATGCTCTGTTTTAATATGGTATTTGCATCTACCATTCTGCAAAATTTGTAAGTATGTCAAGACTTCACAAACTTTGTAGATTTGGTAAATTGATAATCTATGATTGTGTCATCGTATCGTTTGAAGTTACCTTGGTTGGCATTTGGGGAGAAACGTCGAATATCATTAAATTTAATGACATTGATCACTAGCGATGTTGATGTTAAAAGAAATATTATAATTCATACCTTTCCCAGCAAGATCCACATAGATGCACGCTTACACTAATCCCAGCAAGCGTTTTCCACTCCAACAAGTTGTTGCACACATGTGGTTGGTTTTATTACACTAAAGGCCTATGCACATTAAGAAACATTGCATAATCATAATATAAGACAAAAATGACTGCAACGTATATTATTTATTGACATTGGATACTTGCATGATATCAAAGAAGCGTTATCCTTTCATCCGATATTTGAAAGCAAATTTCGACATTGGCACTTTGAAATATCACTGCATGTTTTCATTAATACTAAAGATTGTAACATGTTCCCTACAATGTCATTCTAACCCTGTACATTGTGAATTAAAGTTTGTTGTGACGTGAAGCAGTGTGAAATACACTAAGATGCACATTACTGCAATGTTGTCTTTCTCGGGATCTTTGTTTCATTGATATATGACTTAACATCGCGCGTTATCTTCAATACCAACACGGTGTTCTGTTGTGATGATTTTTCTCTCATTTTAAATATACACTGTTTTATTGAGCACAGTTTGAATCACTAAACTTCTTGAACAAGGCATTGTATTTCTTCGGTGTGGTCTGAAGCTTCAGTAAACTATATACCGTTGGGGTCCAATAAAATAACTTTAATCATGATAAAACACAGCTTCTGATATTTTGCACAAAATATGTTCCTGCATTTACTTTACTTATTGTAGTATAAAAGACAATTAGTGGTTTACCTGTATTGTAAATTATTTTTGACAACTATAATTTTGATCGGGTTCGAGACACATTTAAATACTGTAAACAATCCTCTAGTAACACGTTTTGATCTTTCATGATGTAAGTCTATTTTGTCATTATGTTTATATGTTTTCATTAAGTCAGCAGGTGTAATTAACACATTATAATTGTATAGCACAGGAAGAAATATGCATAATCCATGACATTTGTATGCTCGAGGACGGTGTTGCTAACGAAGTTTTTTTGTTTGTTTGCTTGATGTATACCATCCTCTTCATTATGTTTGTACACTGGCTGCATGTTTTTTTTTCTGTTTTATTATCCGAGATACATGTTTATACAATTGTGCTGTAGATGAATGATATATAAGTATTATCTGTCAATTGCCAAAGCCTAGGCTTCCAATAAAAGAGAAAATATGTCTTAATTTTTTTGGAAATCCAAGAAATGTGATAAATATTGTGTAAAAGACACACACTTTGTAGAATATAATCATAACATTGTCTAAAGTGAATGGAGTTTTGATATTTTTTTAGTTCTTATGCATCAAATTCAAGAGGGACTGTCATTGTTTTTAATAATACTTTTGACTTTAAAGTGCATGAACATGTATATTATGAAGATGGTAATTATTTAATTTTGAATGTCACTTTGGAGAATACACGAGTAGCACTAGTCAATATATATGGTCCAAATAGGGATCATACTGAATTTTATAAATTGGTTGTGCAAAAGGTAAAAAAAAATGTGGGAAATGAAAATTACATAATTTGTGGTGACTTTAATTTTATTCGAAACCCAGCAATATATTGCAAGTATTATAGGGGGATACCATAAATAAACCTAATGCTAGAAAATTCATGTTAGAAACAATAGAGGAATTAGATATTTTAGATATATATAGGGAACTGCACTCCCATACACATAGCTATACATGGAGAAAGAAAAACCCAAGGAGATGTTTAGATTACATTTCTTTCTCCTATCGAATAGACTTTTGAACTGTGTTCATGAATGCAATATAGATCCTATTTTCAGAACAGATCATTCTATAGTAATTTCATCTTTAAAGTTTCAAGAGTATCAGAGAGGAAAGCGACCATGGAAATTTACTATATTTGTTGCAAAAGTCAAAAAAGAAATATTGTTAAAATTATTCACAATATTATCTACCACTACAAAACATTGAATATGTTTTTAATATACCTGATACTGAACTTACCTTCTTCATTGATGATCAATTGTTCTTAGAAGTATTATTAATGAAACTCTAGGTCAGTCAATTTCTCATTCCTCTTTTATGAAAAAAGGAACAACAACGAAAAAAATCTACATGCACAGATACAATGTCTTGAGGAAAAAGAAAGTGAAAGAAATGCATCTCACATTGAGGAACTTAATTAACAAGTATAAGCCATTAGAATTGAAAAAAAAATAATTTTGTAGTGTAGAAAAACGAAACTGTACCTGTAAAATTTTACAAAGAGTAAAAACTGGGGGAGGGGGAATTAATTCTAAACAGGATGAAATTTTAGAGGGCATATGTGAATTATATGAAACTTTATACCAGAGTAAAACTTTAAAACATGATTCACAAACATGGGAACATGATAATGTATGTAATAGCACTAGAAAATTATCATAAGAAGAAAAACATGAAACTGGAGGGTGATTTCTTTATAATGAGGCAGTTGCACTCAGAAAAATTTAAATAATGACACAAGTCCGGGAAGTGATGGATATACTACTGATTTTTTTTTTATAGGAATTTAGGACATTTCATTGTCAGATCTTTGAATTATTCTTTCAGAAATGGTAATTCATATGTCACTCAAAGACAATGTATAATAATGTGTATACCGAAACATAACAAGCAAAAAGAATACTTAAAAAATGGTGACCGATTACATTACTAAATACGGTTTACAGAATTGCCTCAGTGTGAATTGTACTCAGAATAAATTATGCCTTACCAGTATTTATACATGGAGACCAAACATGATTTATACCAGGTCGATCTATTTCAGAAAATGCTAGATTGATCTATGATATTATGAATTATAAACAAGTAAAAAATATTCCTGGATTAATTTTACTTATAGACTTTAAAAAAGCCTTCGATACAGTGTCATGGAACTTTATGATACAAGTGCGGAACATTTTCAATTTTGGTAATTCAATAATTAGTTGGATACAAATGTTTTACCACGACATCATAACAACAAGTAACCAAGGTGGGAATTTGTCTAGGTGGTTCAAGAATGGAAGAGATTGTAGACAAGGGAATCCGATTACTCCTTATTTGTTTGTATTATGTGGAGAGATTCTTGCAATCAAATTAAGAGGGTATAACATTTTAAGGGAATAAATATGAGGGAAATTACACATATTATATTCCAATTTGCAGATGATACCACGTTTTTTCTAGATGGAGCCAGGGAATCTCTGAAGGCTACAATTCATGAATTAAATATGTTCAAACAAATAGCAGGACTATCAAAATATTATTCAAAATCACAAGTTATATGGATTGGAAGTAAAAGACAAAGCACACAAATATTAATAAATAACACAGATCTGACATGGGGAAATAAGTCTTTTAAAATGTTGGCCATATAAATTGACATTAGTTTACAGGATATGGTTAAAACAAATTTTACTGAAAAAAATAAAAAAAAAAAACATAAAAAAATATATTAAAACATTGGGAGAGACGAAATATTACCCCTATGGATCGTATCTCTGTAATTAAGTCACTTGCTATATCTAAACCGGTGCATCTCTTTATTGCTTTACCCAATCCATCGACAGATTTAATTCGACAACTAAATCAGATTATGTTTGAATTCCTATGGAAGAGTCCTATTTCTAAGATTATGAAAAACGTAGTCACTTAGAATTATGAAAAGGGGACTTAAAATGATTGATATTGAGAATTTCATAGAAACCATGAAAATACCCTGGGTTAAAAAAAATACTCAAGTGTTCTGCCAAATGGGAGTCAGCTATAGGTACCGATATTGATATCCATCAAGTTATTTCTTGAGGGCTACTTCAAGCTTTACAGAAAGTGAAGGAATCTAAGAATCGGTTTTGGTTTGATGTATTTCAATCTTGGAATAAACTTGTAAATTTTTATGTACAATTATCTTTTAGTGTTCTCTGGTATAATGAGAACTTGCATAGCTCTTATCCTTAATTCAGTGATATATTCGATATAACTTGTGTTTTTCAAATTGATTTGAACTTTTTTTTCCCGGATGACAAATAATTGGAAACTAATAGCATTAATTTCAAGCGATGGTGTTACTCCTTAGTCAAACTGTGAATCATGACAAAGTGAAGATACAGATGCAACGAAAATCAGTCAATCTCATCTTTATCACAAAAGGTGAAGATAGCGAATAATGATCAACCTCATAAATCCTATAATGAATAGAAATCCCAGAGGTGGTGCCAGGTGACTAGAAGGAGTAAGCATCCACTGTCGAACGGTCACATCCGCCATGAGCTATATATCATGATCAGGTAAACGTAATTGTCCGTAGATAAAATGGGCGTGTCGAACAAACAATCAATATGAAACACGCCAGACAGGATTTGACCCAATGATAGGCTGTATTTGGAACTATATCGTTATAAAGATTATGGAATTTGCAAAATGCAGAATTTAAATCAAACCCCTGTATCATCAACTTGTTTCTCAGTAGCCTGAACACATCTAAAAACTGACCATACGCAGACGAAGTTCTTGTGTATCGAACCAGTTGATATATCTGGACATCATATGCAGGTGGGGGTTGAATGATACTGCATACATATGGGAAGTTGATGATGGAGGAGCTAATTACGTAAATCCCAAAAGGAATACGAAATTGGGCATGGGGCAAAGACAAACCTTTGAAGACATGAGACAATGCCAAGTGGCTGGTGATTAAGCATTTACTGCCAATAGTATTTCCGCACCAGCAACTATATTCAGCACAGACAATGCGTATTGTTCATTTAACAAACTTCTTTCGCAATTTATTACTTCGCCCAGCAATATAAACCCGCGATATTCTCTCTGGTTTGACTGAAGCCATGCCCAAGCAACTGCGTTATGAATTACCGTTTTTTTTTCTTCAGCAGAATGATTGTTGAAAACCGTATGCCTGACCGCAATTCTGAATATAAACTATAGATCAAACGTTGTCTTAACTCATGGTATATGTCGTGGCGTTCTGTTAAATTCCTGTAGCTTTTTAAAAATTCCAAATTATATACTAGATCATGTGTATGGTGTCTGAACACAAAATCAATATTCCCATTACACTATATTATGTTTGTACATCCATCCATGCATTTGGTTTTGTTTTTTTCAAAACCACGTTTCCCAAGCATCTGTATACATTGTATAAGGTAACGTATCTTTAAATATAGTATAATAATGGTCAACGTTTTCTTCATTCCCTGGATAGTCAAAGTTCATTTCAATAATTAGCGTCATCTCCAGTGTTCAGAATTAAACATTATATCAAATATTCACAACCAATAGAAATATATAGCAAGTGGAATCAATTGAGGTCTACATTGAATGCAGTAAACAGAAATAAGTTCTGGTCTGTAGTTCATGACAAAAAAATATAGTATTCTAAATAATTCTATGTTATCGTAAACAGAATCAACCCTATTATATGAAGAGCTTAACAAAATGGAAAGTGATGGATATTAATTTTTTAAATGATTACTAAATTAGGAGTTGGACAAAAACGAGCCCCTAGACATACCAAGGGTGTAATCAATCACCAAAAGGGAAGTACCCCATCCCTTATCGATATGTCTCACATGCGATTGATTACTATTCATTATCTTCACCTTTCATATGGAAAATTGAATTCCTATGGAAAGCAAGATAAATCTAAATATACAGCAAACAAAATAAGCCATAGTGGATAGTACACAAAATAAATCTTAGCGTATACCAAGTAAAATCAAACTTAGTATATGGCAAAGCAATCAATTCTTAGAAATTAACAAATATATTCAATTTTATTATCGCTTAAATTCCCTATTGATTAACTCCCTATTGAGAATAGTTCCCTCATATGGAGACGTCACCCCTGCCGGTGAAGGGCTGCAAAATTTAGACCTATGCTCGGCACTTATGGTCTTTATTTAAGCAGGGAGGGATCTTTATCGTGCAAAATCTGCTGTGGCACGAGGACCACTCCATTTAGTCGCCTTTTACGACAAGCGATGCCTATTGAGGATCTACTCTAATCCGGGTTTCCACGGGATTTACTATGATCGGTGTTGTTATTATTGTGTTATTGTGATAAGTCAATATTAACAAATTATCAGCATCCATGACTCGGTAACCTTTTGTTTACACCTGCCAACATTAACCGTAACTTCAAAAGTCTGCACGAGCTTCCTACTTTTACAACTGAACAACTTAAAATATATTGCCAAAATATGAATAATGTTGATTTCCCCTCGAGAAAGTTACATTGACCCAATCGGTTTTATTCCGTCATTCAATATGGCGATTATTTTTACAGGTTCATATGAACCTTTTATAATGACCAGATTTTTTTTTATATCTTCCTGGTTTCGATCTAAAATAGGGAACTATGTAACGAGGTCACCATTACGATGAGTATTCACATTGCATATAATGCAGCATAGATACAATTTGTAACATGTAGAGGTCACCCAGCCAAGTGATGATCTCACTCGCTGTTATTTTACTTGCGTGATCAAGAGAAACTCTACAACATCACTCGAAAAGATAGCTCATTATCGTGGCACTATAAGTTCCATCTTATACTGTTTGCTACAAACACCCCTGCTCCGGAAGCTTTGCTACGATGCTAAGCGTGAGTGGTTTCTGATCTTTTGGTACCTATTTAGTAACGACACCAGCTGTTCCTGATGACTGCAATCATCCTTCCCGCACGAAGTCACGTCCGTATCCAGATATTCGAAGATAATCTAACTGAAGAATGTATCCTAGCAAACAGCAGAATTTGATATGAATTGTCAACCTCTGTCTCCATCTCATGATTTTGTCCTTGAGTTCACAAATAAAGGATGTTAGCTCCTTGTGGCTAGTGAGCTCTTCTGCAAGGAGAACCTCTATGCGTTTAATCATTTTGTCTCCTATTCTCCAACTCCCTCTGTCGCAGGACATCCCTATTTTCCAGATGAGACATCCGATCTTGAAAGACGAAAATCTGATTGGTAAGCATGCCTTCTTTTTCAGCCTACATGGCTTCATATTGATGAGGTATCTGGCTGAGCTTCTCTGTCATCCCTAACCTTTGGTTTTCTTTAACTTCCTCAAAGGCCCTGGAATATATATGTTTTGCATTTGCGCGAGCTGTGCTTGTCAGTAAGTATCTTTTCACTCAACCTTCCTGTGAGTTTGGTTATTAACTCTTGATAACGTTTTGTTCTGAAATCCACATATTCCAGCAGTCATTATGCAACTGTTTCTACCACAGTCTTAATTTATCCCTTAGATTCACCCTCCTCCTGACAGTGTTTCCCCAGGTCTATTAATTTATCTCACGTCTCATATGTCTGTCTTGAGCTTCGTTATGTTCATGTTTATTGCCGTGAAGTTTATTACTTTTTCACTTCTTTGCTTTAATTGTGAATTCTCCTTTTTCAACGACACATCCCCATGCTGTTCTTCACACAATGTTCTAACTTCCTCTCGATATCCACTGATTTTTTTTGTTTCTTTTCGCCAACAGATGTTCGATAATCTAATATCAGTTTTTCTTCAGTTTTTCCCCGTTTTCTTCCATCAAACAGAATTTGGCTTCAGTAGATTATTCTCACATATAACTTTTTGATATTTGCAATTTTCCGCATTCCATTTTTGCAGCATTAATTCCATACTATCATATCTACTGCACGTTTCACTGATGAGTGTTCTTTTGTGGCGACATTGTATGAAATAATCTGGTAATTTACACTATTTAGTAAATATCTGATTGTATGTTTCGTTGTCAGCTGTTTATCTACGAATACTGGTCATGCTTTGTTCAGCAGCGAATGTGTTTTTGATGAAAATGTAGTCTTGATATTGTAATCGCTGTTTCATGGCAGAATACAATTCAGATATATCGGGTCTTGCATCTGGACTAAGTTGAGGCGCAAATGTAAGTGAATCACCCTTCAATCAAAAAGACAACTCCTCTCTCTCTGTTTACGGACAGCCCAACGTAATCTCTATGAAATAATGTTTGATTGAATTCACAAGGATTTTTAGATTGTGTTGTTTTTTTACCATTGAAAATTGGCAATATTTCTTTGCGCTGATCAAAATTAGGAGCTTCGTGATTTTCTTGAAATTGGTTCTTATTGTTGCACAAATTGTGTGCAATATATTCATGTCCATATTCAAATATCCGTACACTGCCTCTGAATATATGATAATGATAGTTTGTATTACTATCATTAACCTGATAACAGAATTGTGTTTAATTTAGTAGTTGTCTTCACATGTAGCTGTCAGGCAGATTTTCTTCAGAGTTTTTGTTAGAGCCATCTTGGTCATTATGCAGCTAACATTGTGGCATCGCATGTGTCAATACATTCTATCGTTGGATCAAACGCTGTCTGACGATTTTCACACCTAGGCCTTTCTTGGCACATTGGTTTTGACTATGGATAACTCCTTTTAACTGATCAAGATGCAGGACTCACGGCGGGTGTGACCGGTTGACGGTGAATGCTTACTCCTTCTAGTCACATTGTCCCACCTTTAGTATATCCAGGGACCCGTGCTTGTCCAACTCTCTATTTTGTATTGCTTATAGGTGTTATGATATATATCATTTTTCGTAATGTTCACCTTTTAGTCTGCATCATCGTCTGCATTTTATACATAACATTCATTTGTGTCATCATCTGTTATTGCATCATTTTCATTCATTAGGTTTTGACTTTCCTGTTTCTGTTATAAGCTGATAATTCCATGTCCAGATACATTACCCTGTGTCGATATTTCATCCTGTGTTTCCTCCCTTTCCGTTCAGAGTCCTGAGGTTACACTGTGGTTTGGGATCGAACTGTTTATTTCTCAAATACATGCCTTTCTCGTTTTTTGTTTATTTAGAGATACAATTTATTTATCAAGGAAATTAGGTTTTGTTACCTTTTGGTCAGCCTGGTTCTACCTTAAAATCTATTTTATTCATCAATAAAAAGGAAAACAAAAAAATACCTTGTTGTTGATTTTTTTTATTTTTCTTTCGTCTCCACAAGTATCTAACGCTCCAGATAAACGGGGGAAAATAATTCCACTTCAAGGACAACGACTTAGCTGTCTTTTATTTTCCTCTCCTGGTTAAGATTAATAATTAGCAAGAATAAGATACTTTTACCTATTCATTATGTTTACACTTCATTAATAGCAACAAATAAAAAATAAAATTAAAAACCTCAAAAAACCAGCTGCCGTCAAATGTTACGAATTTATTTGATAAAGAACAAGTTTAGAATTTAACAAATGGATTTAATTAAATATTATTACAGACTTTTAATGTCCCTGTCCTGTCCTTCACACCTGTCAACATTAACCGTGACTTCTGAAATCTGCACGAGCCTCTTACTTTTACAATTGCACAACTTAACAACTAATTATTGACAAGTAACTGACCACGAACTGAAACTGCTAACGACATTCTGTATTTATACATAACATATGTTTACCAAAACCAGGATGTAAATAACTAGATAACTAGGTCCCCATTATAATGAGTATTTACATGTTATTTAGAGCAACACATATATAAGAAAGTATATCAATAAAACAAGAAAACTACAGAAACATTCGTTATTTTTCAAGCTGTGTCACATTCGCAACATAATCACGGTTATTTTTAATTATAAACAACAAAATCGGGATTGATATATCCATGACATCGTCCGAATTTTTGTAATTTTGAGGAGATAAGAAAGCAGTATGTAAAGATTTCCCGATGTATGTCAGGTATAAACGATGAGACATATATTTGATAATAATAAATTGACAATATTACAAAATGTAGTAAATGATAATGTTGTAGTAGGAATTTCTACAGAGACAACCTGCACAAAACACAAAAACCAATCAAATATGCCTTTTCTCTATAAATAAATAGACGTTACATAAACATTTATAACACGTATACAGTAAACAAAATTATTCACTGTGTATGTTAAACAAAATCAATATCAATGTGTAGTAAACGTAATCAATTCTACTATATTGTAAACAAAATCAATCCTAGTTTAAAATAAACAAAATATATTTCAGTGTATAGTACAAAATAAATCCCAGTTTAAAGTAAACAAAAACAAACCCTACTGTGTAGTAAATAAAATCAATCCTACTGTATCCTAAATAAAACCAATCCTAGTATGTAGTAGCATAATCGAATCCAAGATATAGTTAACAAAAGCAATGCCAGTGTAAAGTAAACAAAATTAAGCATATTGTATACTAAACTAATGTATATGTACAATTTGTACAACAAAAAAAAAAAAAATAGTGCATAGTAGACGAAATCAAACCCAGTGCATGCCATACTAAATCAATCCTTGTGTACGGTAAACGAAATCAACTCTAGTGTGTAGTAACGGAAATGAATCCCATAGTGTTGCAAACATAATCAACTCAAGTATATAGTAAAAAAAAATCCTAATGTATCGTTAAAAAACGACACTGTTATATATCAAACATATTAAAATATAGTGTGTGGATAACGATATGAATATTTCTGATCATATTGAATCCAACTTGCCAATGTCGACGGAGTTAATCTTAAATGATGTTGAAGAACAACACCGGTTAGCAATACTTGATACAGCAATTGAAGTATATATTATCTTTATTGAAATGGACAATACCTTCGAGGGTGTTTTTATACTTACTAGGCGTCTATTGGATAGCTTATCATAGTATATGCTAAGGTGTGTAGTGTAAACTGCTGCATTTATTGTATTGCATATGCTTATAATATCACAATAACAGTCGTAAAAGTTACATTAGATTTATTTTAATTCAGGTTGTTGAAAATTCGGTATACTGTTATTAAAATCAATTGATTTGCCAGTAACCTTTCTAATAATTGAGATGTTAATCTCCCAATAACATATTTACCCAATTAGATACACAGATATGAAGGAGATAAAGAGGACTAAGTGGTATTGACTATGCTACATCGACTCCGAATTATTGATAGATAAACTGTCTTTGATATATCTAATGTTGAGTTAAATGTCACATCATATTTGTTTTGTAATCACGTGACCAAGTTCCATTAAACTACAATCACAGTAGTGTTATGTGCAAACAGAAGAAACTATTTTATCCAACTTAGGCAGCTGTATCGAATCATATTCAGCAAGCAACTTATGCAAGGTGAAGATCACGAACAGTGATCAATCTCATAATTCCTACAAGCAATACAAAATAGATAGTTGGGCAAACATGGACCCCTGGACACACCAGAGGTGGAATCAGGTGCCTAGGAGGAGTAACCATCCCCTGTTGTATTAAGCATGACTTACTACATACAGAAGAGTGTATGATGCGTTATTTTGTTTTGATGTATCTTTTTTACGGAATTCTAATATTGACATCATATTGTTTTTTTCTAATTCTGACAAGGACACGGCTTCGATATTATCCTAGATATCACCGATTAATGATTTACCTAACAAATGATGAATTCATGCATTATAGTGACAAAAACAATTAATGTAACACAACCAGTTGTGTTAATTGAGTTAACAATACAAATGATATGTACATTTCAAAGGTAACGTGATCATATATTAAAAGTTAGCTGAATACTTAGCTATTATAGCTAATTATCAAATAACCATGCATACATGTAAGGTCACGTACTTGAGAGTCCTCAATAACGTTAATACTTACTATGATACATTAATTGATATCAAGACACACACGCCGTCTTAAAGTTATGTTCGAAAGACTTTAGACTCTCAATTGGCTTTCCACAAGCTGGAATATAAAAGACAGGTACCAACTTTCAGTGTCGTAAGATAGATGATTGAACACGTTTGTTTCATGAATACGCCATTCGCATCAAAATGTTGCAGGAAATTGTATTGTAAATGTAAAATGTTACTGACCATCTACACATACACACATAAGAGTCTCGTCAAAAGAAACCGTATCTTACAGTTCTGATTTCATACATTCTTGCAAGTCAATAAAAATAATGGTTCAAAATATATCTAAAATGTTCAGTATGTCAACAATGACACATAAACACCGTCTTAACGTTATATTCGAAAGATCTTGAACTCTCAATTGTTATACCACAAGCTGGTGAATGAAATATAGTTACCAACTTTTAGCATCGTAATATTGAGGATCGAATACGATTTCTATGAGTATGTCATTGGCATCAAAATAATGAATGGTATCGTAATGTAAATATAAAATGTTACTTTCCACAATGCAGGTAAAAGTCTTCTCATTAGAAACCGTGTCCCACATTTCTGATTTCATATATCTTTTGCAAGTCAATAAAAATATTGATTCAAAATATATCCACGATTTTTACAAAGCATTACATCCATGGCTTCATTATTTTTTATTGTGATAGAGGAAATCCAGATAGAATGGACTCGAGGTTTTATTCCATATACTTTAATCCAGGTGTGTGTAGATTGCTGTAAATAAATTGACGTTCTTTGAAAAGATACAGTATTTATTTATCGATTCATTCAAACACCTTACATCTTTAAAGGTAGAAACCTAAAAGTAGAAATGCACAATGAAATATCACAAAAATGTAGGACTTCAATATCCAAATACTCATTCACGTCAAAATAGTTTCCAAAATATTCCAGGCATTGAATTCCTGACATGCAAAATCATTGCATTATTGGTCAGTCATAATTCACACGAAAGATAAACAGTTTGATAGTGGACAACATTAACAATTCTTTACAACTTGTCATTGGGGTAAATGTTGTCTGGTGCGCTGAAACAAACCGCTAGACACTTCTTTGCAAGCTTATTTTCATGTCGGATCAACCCTCTTATCTGGTTAAGGGAAATAGTTCGCACAGGGTGTGACCGGTCGAAATAATACGCTTACTCCTCTTATCACTTGACCCCACCTCTGGTGTGTTCAAGAGTCCGTCTTTCCAAACTCTAATTTTTGTATTCCTGAAATCAGTTATGAGATCTAGCAATATCGTTACTTTACGTTCCCATTGCACAACTCAAATATGCGTAACGCCGACTGTTATCGACCTTAACCTCCGAAAATAAAAGTTAAGATGTGCTCACTCTTAATCGAACACGGACTACAAATTCTAGATAGTGCAGTCACTGTTTGACCGGTCGACAGGGGATGTTTACTCCCCCTAGGCATCTGTTCCCAACGCTGGTATATCCAGGACTCCGTGTTTTCCCAACTCTCTATTTTGTATTGTTTATAGGGGTCACGAGATTGATCACTGTTCGTTATCTTAGTCTTCCATTGTAAATATGCAATCCAAGTAAGTACAATTTGAAAATTGAAGAAGCCGATGCATTTAATGGGATAATACATATTTCTGCTATGTAGATTTATTTTATCGTATTTGAAAATATTTTACATCGATGATTGTGAGAGTGAGTAAATAGAGAATTAATGGATTCTTCATAACAGTCGTCAATACACCAGTCCATGAAGAATAGAAGTATTTTTTACCACATGTATGCACGGGCCAAAGCTAAATTTGCGAAGAACGGGATTCAGTCTTAGATCACATGGTAACCCTAAAGCTTCCAAATCGGTACACATGTACCTTTGACAAACATTGGCATTACAAACTCAAAATGACTTTCATTCGGAAATCCCATCAGCAATGCTATGTAATGCTGAAAAACAGACGTGACTGTTCAATGTAACGAGCTGGAACAACATAAATGAGTGAATGTCCGGAAAATTACTACTGTCAAATGTCAGCATTCTGCAAGTTCTATGGTCGGTATAGCGATCTAGTATGACAATACAAACTATCATTAAGTCAATTGCTATTTATGTGCTAAGGTAAACTAGGAATAAAATTTACAATTTGCCTGTTGAAAGGTACCCCCCCCCCCCCCAACGAATCATATATATCACTGTTCGTTATCTGCACCTTGCATATATCACATTTTCATGAAATCATGGGGTATAGCCTATTTGATTTCAATAATCTGATTATCTACAAAACAGTGTCACCTCATTTATGGGAATAATTAGAGGGGTAGTTCTGAATCGAGTCACTTGTTATTGAAAACATTTCAACAGACATTTATTAATAATATATACAATGTTGACATCATTCAATATCATTAACAAAGTAATGTAATGCGAAATTCATCGTCTTGTACATAATACTATTCTGTTCTCTCAAACTTATTCATAATTCCCAAAGTTCATACCAAAAAATGTCTATCATAGTTTGTATTGTAAAGTCTACCCTGGGAATTGTTTAATTGTTTAAAGAATTTAGCGGATTACCCATAATGTAAATGAAATGTGTGAATATATCGAAAGGTGATCACTCTCATAAGTCTTATAAATAATAGAAAATTAAGAGTACGGGAAACAGGGACTCCCGAACACCTAACTATGGTTGTGGTGGGTTTGGGTATTTAGGATGAGTAAGTACTCCCTTTCTCCAAATAACCTTTTCTTCATATCTACCTTTTTTATGAAACATATGAAAAAAAAACGCCCAAACAGAATGCTTTTATGATTATATAATCACATCAATAACTTGACTTTGATAAATGTCAAAGTAAAGGTCGCAACGTGTCTTTTTTGTTTTCTTCTAATTTCACCAACTATTTTTGAAATACAGCCACGACGAATTGCAAACAAAGACAGTTGGATTAAAATCATATTCCTCACCATCAAGTCATCCAAACCGTTCCTTTGTTAAACACCACTTTGATTCCACGCACAATTATTGCGAAGTTGAAATTGAAATATGCTGAAGTCCTCATTGACCATAATTTCGTACTTTTGGTGATCAGGTCTTTTAATAGTCTGTTGAAATTTCCATGGTCACGAATTGTGTTCTTCCGTTGACTGATATTTTGTTACATTCCCATGAAGCAGAATTTATTAAAAGGCTTGGATGTGAGAAGAAAAAAAATATCTTGCTGGGGCCTTCAATGCTAAATTTAAGTATGTCGACGACGTTGTATCTATCAACACTGATGCTTTTCATCCATATGTCGATTCGATATATCCCTGAAAACTCGAAATAAAAGACACCAGAGAGTCGTCATCTTATTTTTCATACTTAGATGATATTTTATTGAAAATATATATTAACGGTAAAGTAACAACTCAACATGATGATAAACAGGATGATTCCAGCTTCTCCGTCTTTAATTCCCATAATGATGTAGCGAAAATCCATTGCCTCCAGCATATGTGTGCTTATATCTCTAAAGATACTTGACATGCAAGAGCTTGTTCTGCGTATGATCATTTTCTTGGGATTTATACAACCCATCTTCTCCGTCTTTAATTCCCATAATTATGTAACAAAAATACGCATCAAAATGTTGCAGGATATGGTATTGTAAATATAAATTGTTACTATCCCTACTGCAGGTAAAAGTCTTCTCAAAAGAAACCGTGTCCTACATTTCTGATTTCAAATATATTTTGCAAGTCAATAACAATATTGATTAGAATTAAATCCGTGATTTTTACAAAATATTAGATCCATGGTTTCGTGGTTTTTTTAATGATAGAAGAAATCCAGATGGAATGGACTCGGAGTTTTATTCCACATATTTCAGCTCAGGTTGGTGTAGATGGTTTTAGATCAATTGGATTTCTTTGAAAATATACAACAGTATATATTTATCGAATCAGTCAAACACCTTACATCTCTTAGGGTGAAAACCTAAAAGTACAAATGTATAATGATACATCACAAAAACGTCCATTCAATATCCAAATACTCATTGACATCGAAATAATTTCCAAAATGTTTCAGGTATTGAGTTCATTGCATGCGAAACCATTGCATTACTCATCAATCATAAATCACACGACATATAAGCAGTTTGCTTGTAGACAACATAAACAATTGTTTCAACTTGTCATTGTTGTAAATGGCGTCTGGTATGTTAAGACGGACTGTTAAGGACTTCTTTGCAAGCTTATTTTGATGTCGGATCAACCCGTTTATCTGATTAAGAGAAAGAGTTCACACCGGGTGTGACCAGTCGACATGATATGCTTATTCATTGAATCATATTGTGGTGCCTTTCTAAATCGCCACCATATATCTATCGTGAAAGTGCCTGCAAACAGCGTCATTATACATTCAGCTCAAGTTGTGAAGAAATAGAGGAGTAGTTATGAATCTTAACACTCATTGTCGAAAATAATTTAAAACATAATGATCGAATTTATTCAGTTATATCCGAGACATTACTGGACACTCTGTACATTTCTTTCTGTTTCAGGAGGTTATATGGTAATCAAATACCAAATACAGATCGCATTTATTCAGCAATATCAGATACATCAATGGCATTGACTGTATAAATGTCTTTCTCTTTAACGTACCTCTATGGCAATCAAATAACAGAGATATCACAGGCAACATTCTCCGTCCTGGTGAAATTACAAAGTCTGTGAGTGTATTTTAAATGTATTTTTGTAGACTAAAATAAAATAGGAGGCTAAATGGTAATCAAATAAAAGAGATACCCTCGACAGCGTTCTCCAGTCTGGTGAATTTACGAGAACGTTAAGTGTATTTTACTTTTTGAAAAAAAATAAATAAAGAAGGGTGATCCTCTGCAATAAATACACATTTTACAAACGACATCAATACATATTTAAATTTGTGAAATAAAACATCTGATTCTCTATCACATACAGACACACTTCCACAACAAAACCTCCAGTTGCTATCAGAACTGTAGTTTATTGTTATAATCATGTCCTTCTTAGGTATTCATTTATTCCTATGGGTTGTTTTAAATTGTTTAGATGATATTAGGGTAATTATATCATTACATTCCGAACTACATATTAATAATGATGATTTTGCATTTTAAGTCTGACACCATGAATATTTAACTTAATTGAATATAAAAATTTAATATCAAATTTAATTTAATTGCTGTTAAAAAATTTAGAACTTCATTTCAAAATTAAGCATTATCTCCCTCACGCATAGCTCTTATCCTTAAACGAATTTGACTCCACTGTTTTGGCACATTGTTTCTCCCAATAATAGCTCTAAAACTTCATTGTTATTTCGGATTTCAAACATTTCGGTTGAATATCAGTGAATAGACATTATTTGTCGAAATGCGCATCTGGTGCATTTTAATTGGTATCGTATCAGTTTTACATTTACATGTGTGTGCAAATTGATTTTATATAATATTTCTCTCACATTTGTAAAGTACTTTAAAGAACTGTTGACAGGGCGCTACCCATTTTTTAGATTACAATTACAATTACGATTACAAACAATCCTGTCAATTTAATTTTTCAGCTGTAGTCAGTTTATTTTAGCAACATTATCCACCGCATTGATGCCGAACAACCTTTAGAAAAGTTACGGCATATGACAGATTCCCATTTATTTATTTTCAATGTGGTTTAACGAGAATAGCGAGTCGGAAATATTTCTAACACAGACATTTGTATGCTCAAGGACAGTGTTACTGACTACGTTTATGAGACTAATGCAGATATGATTGGGTCAGTTATTGTGACTTGAGTTTTGAGTGAGTGAATTAAAATGTTCGTGCTCGGTGTGAAATTGTACACCTCTGTCAAAGATGGTTTCACCCTTAATTTGAAATGTAAATCATGAAACAGTGAACGGGACGACAATTGACCAATATCATTAATCCCATAAGGAATACAAAATTGAGAGTAGGACAATCACATACCTTTGAAAACATGATATTGTATCAGGTGTTGGGGTGAGTAAGCATACACAGTTGTTCGATTTTCGGTACCAGGAACTATATACAGAAAAGTTGAAAGAAATTGGTCATTTAACCACACTCCTCGTAATGTATTACTTCGTCCTGCAATAAAAACCCGCGTTGGTTTGTCTTGGTGTTGACAACTGCTATATATAGGCAACAGGGTTGTGAATCACCGTTGTTCAACGAAATTATTCCTGTATCTAAATGGTGGTTGTTCGCAGATATGAGTATAAAATATAGCTTTCGTAATATATGTTGTTGTATTGTATTTAAATGAATGTGCTCTATAAAAGATAACAAGTAACAAAGCAGATCATACAAATGCTGTCTAATTATAAATCCATCTTTCAATTTAACTATATCGTGTTTGTACTATCTTCACAAATCAAAGGTTATTGATTCATTATATCGCATTAACCCTTAACATTAGTCAACATTCAAAGCCATGATTTGAGATAGTGGTATAACTGTAGAGCTCTCTGAAAATAATATCGCACAGTGAACGCACGATGAGCCCACGTTGAACTTACGCGGATCGCATGGTGAACACAGTTTGAGCGCAAGATGAACACAATGTGAGCGAACAATGAACGCTCAATGAGTGGACAGTGAACATATGGAGAACACACGGTGAAGACAGGGAGCTCACATGGTGAGCGACCGGAAACATTGCGAAACAGAACGTTTCGGGGACTGTGAATTCACGACCACGCGGATTCCATTAGTCTGGAGGGGCCCCCATCCTCATTATATGAGCATGAAGAACCAATCTAAGTTTTTGTAGTATTTTCAACAACCGTGACCTTGTTTTACCTTTAGATAAACTACATTTGTTATTTCTCTTCATTATTAAATATGGTTTCATGTAAAAATCAGGCAGAGGGTGATAAGTCGACCGTCAGGGATCGAGCCGATACTTATATATATAGTAACATTGTTTATAGGAAATCATTCGCTGATACTATTTTTTTTTCATATGACGCACCTTCACAGAGCTGTGTTACTAAAAATAAAGTACCCATGTTTTGACCAAAATTGACTCATAAAAATGATATATATTCTTAAAGGTTTTGTTAAATGAAAAGATCATACATTTTCAAATGTCTTATATAAAATGAAGAAGAAGGCTACTGTTTACGAATTTCTGTTGTCATAGTGAGTATTTGTCATGTGTTACCGTAGTAACCGTTCCTGTAGTTAACGAAAGAATTTTCTAACGGAAAAACATCCAACTTTGAGACCATTTTTCTCGAAACAGCAAACACTTTCAAAAAAGTTTTATAATTAGAGGGATGAAGTGCATGCTATTGAATAATTTTGACTCAATAATTTTTTTTTGGAAGTTTTTACTGTACTCGGAAAAAAAATATATGAAGATTGTGAAAAATAGCGGGGAAATAATATATTTTCATGTTTTTAATTTTTTTTTACTTACAAACTATTCAACAAGCAAACTTTTTTGTCATGTTCTAGTAATTATAATATTTATAAATATCTAAAATGATCTTCTTTATGTGTTTACATGCCATAATGATATGTTTATAGATGTAAATGCAAGAAACGATGCATAGCATTTTGGGTCGGGATCGAAATTCCGTTTATTATTAACCCATTTCTTTCAGATTTCCTCAGGTTTTTGTAAACAACTTATTAGACCGGCCTTTATAGGGTATTTTGCACTGAATGGAGAGTTTAACTTGCTAGTATTTTGGCTGGATAGTTGTGAGTTTGTGGGTAATTAACAGATTAAAGAAAAAAAATGCTTGGTTGGCAATTGTTTTTTCATTTTGAAATTCACCTATCAACAACTCTTGTGAGGCTGGTCAACGACGTACGTTGTAGGTTGCTCGAATAACAAGAGATTGGCATTTTAGTCCCAAGTATAAAGAGAATGAATGCCCATGTTCTTTAAAAACGTATATCTTTAGAAAAACAAAACTGAAAATACATTGAACATGTTCAAGGGAATCCTATGATAAAACATTAAGACATAATTTATCAACTTTTGTGTTTTACCCTAAATAATTCATTGAAAATATCATTTTTGATCTGTGTAATATGAAATTTAATACATTTGTTACAAAGCATCTAGACATTTTAAACTTGGGCTAACAATTCTAGAAACATGACATGGCTCAAATTTTAAAATAAAACTTTTTAGCACTTGATTTCCTTAGGAATCCTTTGTAAGAGTGGAACAAAAACTTTTAGTAAAATGTACGTTTTTACAGTCGTATAATATATATGTTTGTTCAGGAAAAAAATAAAAATCAGAACAGAAACTGCAGACATTTGTGTCATTAATATTGTAAAATTTGGACAGTTTATATTGACTTTATATAATTTTATGAAAATGCATGCAAGGTGAAGATAACGAACAGTGATCAATCTCATAATTCCTACAAGCAATACAAAATAGATAGTTGGGCAAACACGGACCCCTGGATACACCAGAGGTGGGATCAGGTGCCTAGGAGGAGTAAGTATTCCCTGTTGACCGGTCACACCCGCCGTGAGCCCCATATCCTGATCAGGTAAACGGAGTTATCCGCAGTCAAAATCAGTGTGCCAAGAACGGCTTAACAATCGGTATGAAACACGTCAGACAGCATTTGACCCAATGCGAGGTTGTATTGACGAACTAGATCGTTATAACGACCATATAATTTGCGAAATGCTGACTTCAATCGAGACTGTTGAAATCCCTGTACCATCAACTTGTTTGTCAGTAGCTTACCTCGATTTAAAAACTGACTATACCCAGAACAAGCTCTTGCATATCGAATCAGTTGAGATATATAAACACCATATGCAGGTGATAATGGAATATGGCTACATAAATGTGGAAAGTTGACGATGGAGAAGCTGATGTCATCCCGTTTGTAATGTAATGTAATGTAGAAATGGGATTGTTTTAAAATTCAATAATGTAGTTTAAAAAATGTAAGTTGACTCATTTATCATGTCCATGGCACTATCTTTTACCAAGTATGATTACAGGTTGCTTTCAGATGACAAAACAACTGTTTTACATAATCCATGTAGATATTAGTGTCTGTAAAGGGAATTGAAAATGAATTCTTAATTATTTCATCAATACATTCTATTATCTATAAGATTTTTTAACACTTGCAACTTGTAAGTTTAGATCCTTTATAAACTGTATACTGAAAGATGTACGCGTAAGAGTTCTTTGAAGCTTAAACATTTTATTTCCAAATCATACTTTTTTAAAAGTGTAACCCCAAACAAGGCATAAACATGACAAAGGAACAAATGAGCACAGGAATATATTTGTTACGAACATATTTACAAAACGGAGGCAGATCCAGAAAAAAATATAAGGGTGGGAATGGAGGTTTTGTGACTCGTGTATTTACCTTCTTCATCCAGAAAGGGGTGGGCGAAGAGCCCAATAATTGCATAAAATAAACCATTTGAGCTATTCTAT
Source organism: Ostrea edulis (assembly GCF_947568905.1). Classification (NCBI taxonomy): domain Eukaryota; kingdom Metazoa; phylum Mollusca; class Bivalvia; order Ostreida; family Ostreidae; genus Ostrea; species Ostrea edulis. The sequence continues at coordinate 65,695,726 of NC_079171.1, forward strand.
AATGCATCACATTATACATGTATTTTTGCATGTCAGCACAACTTCATTACACAATTCAACCCATTGGTGTTTATTTTTTTCATAAGTTGTTTCCCTTTCGAATTTAGGAACATTAGGCATTTCAGTTGAAATAATTTGAATAAAACACCATATATAAGAATGCTTTCATGTTTATTTGACAATTTGTCATTTATTTCTTCATAGAGTTTTGATATTTTGTTTGGATTCAATATTGTAGACTGTCTTGATGTTCAACATTGAATTTTTGGACTCCTTTGCTTTCCTTTTGTAATAGTGTCTTGTACTTTCACTTGGTTTGATTGATTTTCCTCCTGTTACCACTTTAAGTATATCCTTGGGTTTTGCAGAGACCTACAGTATAATAAGATAGACACTGATTTTCAGGACACAATAATTTACTTATTTTTCTCTCCTCAATATACATGTATACAATATATATTTTTGTAGTTTTTGAGAATGTTTGAACATTATATATCATAAAACTTTCAATAATGTACACGACTCAGAGCATAGTAGTCATAGTACACATTGATTTTTGAATTATACATGTAGTTAGAAAGAATAAAATACTAAAACAGCATATAAAACTTTTGAAAACAAGAAAAGCTTAAGAAACTTGTATATGGCATTGAGAAGGTGTTCCAAATATTCTAAATCAGTGACAAGTAGGTTCGGGTACTAGTCAGGGCAACAGTTGTATCGGGTTTTGAGTCTGGTTTCTGAGTGACCAATATTTTCCTATAATGGCGGGTTGGGGGTTGGTTGACTTTGACCTCATTATCAGAAGGGGTCATATAGTGCTTGTATGTCAGGATTATTATATAATATTATACTGCTCTACAAAGTTTGAGGTTTATAAAACATTTACACTTTAGATTCATTGGTACATATGTGCTACATGTATTTACCACAGAGGTGTCCAATGCATGTATTGGTGGTAATGACACTCCATGATGCTGGTATGGAAACTTTAAAGAAATATACATTAGCTAAATGACTTGATCTTTGTTATATTTATATATCATTATTAGAAATATAAATTCAAGAACCCATACATTAACCAATCCCCATGACCATATCAGATTGAGGCAGACTTTAAATAGTAATATAATAGATATCTAATAAAAATGTCAAGATATAATTAACATTATGAATTGTTTTACAATAAAATGGAATTCTTTAAAAAACTACAGACCCTAAATGTTTTCTTTGATATATCTAATAGTATGCATATGTTTTTAAAATATGAATTCCTATTTGTCAAGAGCTGAATGGTGACCACTAAAAGAAATTATTTTGTGCATATGAAATGATATTTAAAAAAATTGTGTGTGTTTATATAGAACACCTTGAAAGAAAAAACAATGATGTGTATATAAAATAAATTGAAGAAAAAAACCCATCCATTCTGAGATTTGAACCCGGTACATCCGGCATGCTAATCCGGATACCTAACCACTTAGCTATCTGTGACTTGTAAAGGGTATTATCACATTATATACTTAACATTGCATCTCACAAAGTTATATCATGTCTTAAATTTTTATATGCAAATTCGACTGAAATCTACATGTAGTACATAAACCACACTCTTTTGAGATGATACCTACTCCTGATCCTCAGTTAGGCATAATATACATTTCTATCTGAGACAAAAGGCGTTTGTGCGGAGAATAAGTAGATATCTGCTATTATTGCAGACCTTTACAAATGAAACATGCCGTCGACTAGCCTAGGCCTAAAATATACCATAACGTAACTGTTGAAAGTGTGACTTTTTGAAACAAGGGAGTGGGTGTCATCTGCACACAGTCGTCTCATACAATGCTACATTGTATAATACAACATTCGTTATGATTTTTATGTTAGTAATAGCATGGATAATAAATATTGCGAATTTTGACTTATTAAATATATAAATCACACCATTTGAAATTACCGGAATGCGCCGACTTGGTGACATGTCATATAAGATAGGTTGCTCGGTCTTCGTTGTCGGCTGCTCCACACACGTTCTATTTTCAGTGACGCCATATGCATCAATATATTTCTGACACTCTCCGAAGGTAAATATATTTGTTTCCTTCAGAGGAGGCTTGAGGGTAGTTCACACTCTGTAGGAATATTGTCCTACACGGCATTCAGTTTTGGATCCGCCATATTCCGTGCACTTAGTGTGTTGACAAAGCAGCGCCCCTAGCGATCATCGAGGTTAAATTCAAGAACGATAACCGAAATTGCATTAAAATCGAAACATTCAGAGAGGTTTCAAAATGTTATATTGAAACTTAAAAAAAAAAGATTTATTTCAGAGCATGCCTTTTTTATTTTTTAATGTTATATAATGATATATTTTCATACCTGCTTTGCTGTTTTTAGATTTCAAAGGGATTATAAGTAGTGTTTTGTATAGATTTGCACTGAGCGTGAATTCCCCATGTTCATAATTAGCTGTCCATAATTTTGGAACAAGGCGATATAAATCAAAACTACTTTGTAAGTTTGGGTTCATTTCGTGAACATGGACTTATCACGAAAATGCGATTTTGCCTGATTTTTACGTGGAACCATACTTAATGTTTATAATAAATGAAGAAGAAATACATAACTTGTATCAACTTATATAAATAAATATCAATAGCAGCAGGGTTCGAATTGACTAGCTCCCTAACATGGCCAAGTCACCAAAAGGAAATCATTTGAATCTGTGATTTTTTTGTTTGTATGGGGTTTTAATAAATATCTTAAGGCATTTTGGACATACATATACTATGAAAATATGTTAATATTGTTTCGATATTAGGTTTAAGAGACGGCGGTGCGATAATATAGCGATATCGAGTCTCAGCTGTGCTAATTTTTCGGTGCGCCGTAAATCGAATGTGTTCACAAGAGGTGGATCTGTAGCTCTCTGATCTCTTCCGAATATATTTTTTCTAGAGAGTTAAAGTTCTGAATTAAGGTTGGGGAGAAAGGATGACGCAATAATATAAAATTAAGATTAATGAGATGATCTGTTTAAGATGCAAGTTTGGTAAGATCAAAACATAAAATGAATATTGGTCTTCCGTGGGAGTACATGAATTTTGCATACTGATTTTATACGTAACATAATACATGATTAGCAGTTTCGCCCCTTAGATGTTGTAGTCATTGAGTTATCTATTTCAATGTTAAATACACGTCTTCAATTTGTTGAAACACAATTGACAGACACAGTTTGGCAAGTCATCGTTTTCATGCTGTTCGTAATATAAAACTTCGACTGATTGTTTCTTTAAAAACAAATTTCTGAAGAGCAATCAATGGTGAAAACTTTAGTTTCGTATTCTACAGATTGCCAAAAATGTTGTCTGATTGGCTCCACGATACAGAGTACCACACTCCACCCAAGTGTAAAAGGGGTACCTGGCTATAGACAGTGAAATATATTGTTAAAATGTTAGTGCTCTAGCGCTTGCAATGGCAGCTTGCACTGTATGCTTCCTAGGAGGCTGAGCAAGTTCTAGATTTATATAAGGTCTGCCGGGGTAATAATGTACATCGATTATTGTAAAGCGCTTTGAGCACCAAACGCTGAAAAGGCGCTATATAAAACCAATTATTATTATTATTATTACCAACAAATCGCATGCTCCGTTTCTAACATTTATTTTGAATGGTGGCTGATATCAAGGATTTGTGCGACATAACCAATCAATAACCCTTTACTTGTGAAAATGTGTTGATACGCCCATTCATACATTTTTCTTATCTTTTTTTACCAAAATAATTTTCCTAATCCATGTGTAAACATTGTGTATGATACAATATCTCAAAAATAAAATACAGCATGCCAAACTATATATTTTGTACTGCGTATTGGAGTTAACAGATTGGTCACTGTTCGTTATCTTCACCTTTCATAGGTCAACATTTGCTTCTTTCCTTGGGTGATCAAAGTTAAGTATATTTATTAATGAATGAAATAATTCCAAGTTGATATAAAACTGAATTGGTCGTAAAATAAAACGACAAAGTAAACGTCATCTCAAGTGCTCTGAATTAAACGGCATCTAAAATATACAGAATCAATATTAGTTTACAGTAAGCATAATCAATTGAGGTCTACATTATATGTTGTAAATAGAAACAAATCTAGTGAGTGACATAGAATGTAATAATATGAATAAGTTCTAAGTTATTGTAATCAAAACAAATCCCATTATATGAAGGTGAAACTAACGATCAACGATTTATGTAATAACTTCATAAGGAATACAATATAAAGAATTTGAAAAATACGGTCCCTTCGATATACCAGGGATGAGTTCATGTATCAAGGGGAAATAAGCATACGTTATCGGTCGGACAAATACGAAAAATCGGTTTCCAATGGAAAACAAAATCAATCTAAATATACATGATTGGAAATGAAACCTAGTGTACAGCACATATAATCAAAGATAGTAAACAGCACATAAAATGAAACCGTAGAGTAAACAAAAGGAAGCCTAGTGTACAGTATAGAAAATCAAACCTGGTGTACAGTACACAAAATCAAACCTAGTGTACAGGACACCAAATCAAACCTAGAGTGATGTACACAAAATCAACCTTAGTGTACAACACATATAATCAAACAATATATAACACACATGATAATATCTAGTGTACAGTGTGCGAAACTAGACTTAGTGTACAGCACATCAAATCAAACCTGGTGTACAGTACACACATTTAAACCTAGTGTATAGTATATAAAACCAAACCTAGTGTTCAATACACACAATTAAACCTAATGTACGTTACATAAAATCAAACCTAATGTACGGTACAAATCAAACCTAATGTACAGCAAACATGTATATCCAGAGATTCATGTTTGTCCAACTTTCCATTTTGCATTGAATATAGGAGTTATGAGATTGATCACTCTTCGTTATAATCACCCTTCATCGATCACTCTTCGCTATAATCAGCTTAATAAACAAAATCAATTGTAGTATATGATAAACAAAACTAATCCTTATGTATAATAAACAAAAGCAATCCCAATATATAATAAAGAAAATCAATAATAATACATGATAAACAAAATCAATACTAATATATAATAAACAAAATCAATACTAATATATAATAAACAAAATTGTAACTAAATGTTTCCTAAATTGGAAACATTTACCGTATAGATCGTTTATCATATTTTGTATTATGAGGTATATACGCAGCTCAGTTAAGGTTATCCGATAAAAATCACAGTGCTGTTATAAATATACCCATGTGCACGTCGCACCATATGACGTCAGGATGTAAAAGTACGTCGCAGCTTACATGTTCTGATAGTTGTATCGCGGGGAAAGTGTCATATAATCCGTCGTTATTTGTTATTGTTGTCAAGTGATCAGCTGAATATGTGAACACATTTCTTTTCAAACGATTTTATATATTATTCCTTTATAATATCAAATAATTCTCTATTTTTAATATACCATATGCACGAAGGTGATATTTATATTTTATTTTGACCTTGAAGTCGCCCCTGTCTGAATGACTTCTACAATTTCTATTGTAATCTGGCCCAGGAAATATATGATATCAGCAGGGGTCCCAAAATCTAGCATTCAAATAAGGGATATATAAGCAAATCAAAACTACATTTAATTTGATCCAAAATTGTTTTGTGTTTTATGACAGGAGCGTGAAGTTGGCAGAGAATTGCCAAAAATGTCAAAAATCAGTGAGAAAATTCAAAAATGCATGGTGTTTTCCTTTTAGAGCAAATTCATATTCAAATACATGTTTTGTCTTCTCTTAATACACACTATATATTAATTGTATTTTGCTCGACAGATGGGCAACCCTTTTCCTAAGCAATAATCTAGATAACAGTAATCAAACTCTTTTTTTTTAAAAAGGCTGGAAAAACTCTTTTTCATGACGTAAATCACTCTGGCCAATATTTCAAACTGCTAACGACAAGCTGTATTTATATATAACAGATGTTTTGCAAGACACGGACTTATATAACTAGATAATTAGCTCACCATTACAATGAGTATTTACATGTTATTTTGAGCAACACTTATATAAGAATATATACCAATAAAACAAGACAAACACAGAGACATTCGTTATTTTACAAGATGTGCCATATTTTCTAAATAATCACGGTTATTTTTAATTATAAACAACAAGATCGGTATCGAGATATCCATGACATCGTCCGAATCCCTGTAATGTTGAGAAGTTAAGAAAGCAGTATGTAAAGATTTCCCGAAGTATGTCAAGTATAAACGATGAGACATATATTTGATAATATTACATTGACAATATTACTAACCGTAGTAAATGATAACGATGTTGTAGGAATCTGTAAAGAGACAACCTGTACAAAACACAAAAATCAAGCCAATCTGTGTTTTTTATAAATAAATACACGTTAGATAAACATTTATAACAAGTATATAGTATACAAAATCAATCATATTGTATGTTAAACAAATATAAAAACAATGTGTAGTAAACACAATCAACTCTAATATACAGCAAACAAAGCACTCCTGGTGTATGAAAAACAAAATGTATTCTAATCAATCCCAGTTTAAAGTAAACAAAGTCAAACCCTACTGTACACTAACTAAAATCAACCCTACTGTATATTAAACAAAATCAATCTTAGTGTATAGTAAATATAATCGAATCCAATATATATCCAATCGAGGTAAGCTACTGACAAAAAAGTTGATGGCACAGGGATTTCAATAGTTTCGATTGAAGTCAGCATTTCACAAATTCTATGGTCGTTATAACGATCTAGTTCGTCAGTACAATCTCGCATTGGGTCAAATGCTGTCTGAAGTGTTTCATACCAATTGTTAAGCCGTGCTTGCCACGCTGATTTTGACTGCGGATAACCCCGTTTACCTGATCAGGATATAGGGCTCACGGCGGTTGTGAACGGTCAACAGGGGATGTTTACTCCTCCTAGGCACTTGATCCCACCTCTGGTGTGTCCAGGGTTCCGTGTTTGCCCAACTATCTATTTTGTAATCCTTGTAGGAGTTATGAGATGAATCACTGTTCGTTATCTTCACCTTACAGACATGAGTTATCCTTTCACCGATGATATATTTAAAACATATGAAGGTCAATTATGTGACGTAATGATGTTTGTGTTCGTCTGTAACTCTGTTTATACATGCAAGGTAGTGATTAGAAAACATCGGAACTCGGTATAGGCTGAGAAGAAAACACCGTAGCATTAGTTCAGGGCTGTAAAAGTTCCGGGGAAGTTAGGAAATTATTAGGAATATTGATACTTTTTTTCACAATTAAAACTTAGACGGTACCGATTTTGATGCACCAAATGCGCATTTTGACAAATAATGTCTCTTGAGTGATATATTCGATACAACTTGTGTTCTTCAAATTGATTTCACTTCTTTTTTTTTTCGAATGACAAACAACTGGAAACCAATACTATTAATTTCAAATGATTATGCTACTCTTTAGTCGAACTGAGAATCATGACAATGTTAAGATACACATGTAACAAAATTAGTCAATCTCATATTTATCATGAAAGGTGAAGATAACGAATAATGATCAACCTCATCAATCATATTAGTAATACAAAATAACGAGTTTGGCAAACACGGACCCCTGGACACACTGTAGGTGGGAACATGTGCAATAATTCATATTGATGTAGATGCTCAAAAACCTCATACAGAAGTCCTCAAGCTACACGTGTCGTTTTCAGTGCAGCCAGTTTAAGCGTTTTATCTTGTATTTTAGCGTTCCTAGGTGTCTACTTCAATTAAGTAACACTGATCAGTTTCATCTGCCTGACTACTTCATGATGTACGGACTCTAGAGTGCAGATAGTATTTTTCGTTGGATAAATGTTTGATAGGTGTTTGATTCATTTGATAGGTGTTTGATTTATTTGATAGGTGTTTGATTAATTTGATAGATGTTTGATTCATTTGATTCATTTGATAGGTGTTTGATTCATTTGATAGGTGTTTGATTCATTTGATAGATGGTTGATTCATTTGATAGGTGTTTGATTCATTTGATAGGTGTTTGATTTATTTCATAGGTGTTTGATTAATGTGATAGATCTTTGATTCATTTGATTCATTTGATAGGTGTTTGATTTATTTGATAGGTGTTTGATTCATCTGATAGGTGTTTGATTCATTTGATAGGTGTTTGATTCATTTGATAGGTGTTTGATAGGTGTTTGATTCATTTGATAGGTGTTTGATTCATTTGATAGGAGTTTAATAGGTGTTTGATTCATTTGATAGGTGTTTGATTCACTTGATAGGTGTTTGATTCATTTGATAGGTGTTTGATAGGTGTTTGATTCATTTGATAGGTGTTTGATTCATTTGATAGGTGTTTAAAGGAATACTGTCCATCTCATGATATCCTGCAAAGTTTTCCGTCTGACTCTTTTTATCTGCATCCTTCCACTAAATAATATTCACGGATCCCTAGAAAAATTGAAAGATAGATTTAGAATTTCAATTTAGAAAATAAGGATGGATTATTTCCCGAGTGCATAGTTCTTATCCTTTGAAAAATTAGACTCCAATCTTTGGTACTCTGTTTTTTAGTTCTTATAAGTAAGTTCTTATAAGTCTTTTGTTATTTCGGATTTCCAATATTTCAGCTTCAGCATGACTGAAGAGACATTTGTTCTCGATATGCGCATCTGGTGCATCAAAACCAGCACTGTATAAGTTTTACAAAATTGCACAAAGATTAAAAAAGGAAATGGCAGGGTGTATTGATTAATCTACAAATATTTATTCAGTTACCAAGTGCTAATCTTAAGTACCGATATATTTCTTAAATTCCCCACTTGTATAACTGTGCAAGAATGAAAATTGATGCTTTTATCATTTATTATACAGGAAGTAAATCAAGGACACCGGTAGTGTCTTCTTGTAATATTTACTACTGTATTGTAATATAGAACACTCTTATTGCATTATCTCAGTGTACTAAGATATCTCAAGATAACTTTATGCAATTCACGTTTTCTATTTTTAAATCGATGATAGGTTTCTGTACATTATTACTATTCAAGCGACCAAATTCAGATTGTTTTATATATTTATACTAGTCCTCGCGATAGGGGATGCAATCCGTTGTTCACTGACATGTACAGGGAAATTCAAAGGTTTTAATTAAATAAAAAGCAGTATTACAGTAAGCGATGTCTCGGCAACATATACCATACATTATCATGGTTCGTAATAGGATGCAGTAGATAAAGGTCACGATGAGTTTGAACTGTTTAATTACAAACATGCCCTGTTATATAACACATTTATCTGTGGACAGACACTACAATGCATTTAATGGGTGGACCTGTACAATTAACACTGTTATCGATGTACACCATTAAACTTTTAAGAAACCATATATGAAACAAGATAGATGGAAGGAAAAAAAACATACATATGTATTCCAGCGATAAGTAATAAACGTGTGAGTTAATAATACTCTGTTGTGCCTGATGTTACGCGATTTGACCCACCGTTTAAAATCTGGAAACTAGATTTTCAGACAGCTTTACAAAGTCATTTTGTTATCAACTGAACGACGTGACGAGCAAAATAAATACCCCGTATATCCTAATTATGTCAGCAGGTTATCACCTGGTGGATAACATTAAGGCACTCTATAGGTAAGCATGACAGGTTCACCCAGAAAAAAACACGTCTAGCCCCTAGGACTTCACTCCCATGTTTCCCAGAATCCGAAATTGCCCTTCTCTCGATTCTGTATTCCTTATGAGATTGATTACAATTCATTAAGCTGATCTCGTAATGATAGCACCCGCTCTCTAACAAATGCGCGAACAATTCAAATACGTTGGGCGATGTGTAACTTGAAAGTATGTTATATAAATGGTAGCTATACCAGAGAACGTAACGTATCTTTACAAAAGTTTACTGTCTCAGCAAAACTTAGAGAGTCATGGTTTGTGTAGTTATACAGATTATATATATTTACATTGGTTTGTCCAGCGTAAAATGATTCTTTTTTATGAAGGGTGCTATACTAAATACAGTACCGGATATATTGTTTTAGGGTAGTAAAAGTGAGACTGTACTCCTTTCCTTACACTATAGCTTGTTTTCGGCGCTCGCCCTTTCCTATTCGTTATGGTAATAACAAAATTGTAAGAATCAAATAGCATTTATTAATTGCAATAACGTGATTGGAAAGCTAAACCCTTCTCTCGTTAGGCAGTATTATCATATAAATATAATGAATCGCATGTGTACATCCAAGTAGGTAATATATTTTATGTTCAGTTCTTAAACCTTACCATACATATTATATAAAAATATGCATCTGCATAAAAATAATCTATATAACGAATGAATGACATCGTACAGTGATTGAATTTAACGCATGGGATATATTGATTTTCTTTCCGTTCATTTACTCATATCTTCAGAAGCAGTACTGTATAATTCAAATTCACGTTATTCCGGACATTCGCGTGGAACTTAAAACTTTTCAAGAAATAAATGACCATGTTACTGTAAGCAATGTAACGGTAATATAATTCATTGTCATGATTTCTGGAAAGAAGTATATACAAGGGTTACAAACATACCTTTTGTTATTTTACAACATTAACTATGAACATACACAGGAATGCATTTGAAATGTGGAATTCAGAATTTACAATTTAAAGATGCAAATGTTTAATCATTGAAGAAAATATAGATGAAAGAAGACAGATGGACATAAAAAGAAGACATACATATGCATTCAGTGAAAGCTTATCGATGTGTGGGTTAATGTCAATCAATTGTGACTGATGTTACATGATTCGACCAATCATTAAAAAATCTGGAAACTAGATTTTCTGACAGCTTGGCCAAGATCTTTTGTTCGAAAAAGTCTGACGTGACGATCAAAACAATATTTCCTGTATATCCCAAAGTATGTCTCCGTTGTCTGTTTTCACAGCGTCATACACACTTCCTATAATGTAAACAAACATGGGGTAAATGATGAAAACATCTGGGCGAAACAGTAGTTTCTTTGTAAATGTACTTGGGACATGTAAGCAGAATATCTAAGAAGAAAAGAAGAAAAATAAAACATCGCTCGTTTTGCGCTTCCACATGAGTGTCGAATATCAGTATTTAGTAAAGCAATCTAGCATGTGTGTATGTGAAATTACTACTTCAGTAGTCAGAGTCTAAAACCGGTCTAATGTAAAGAGGCTAAGGTTAAGTCTTATCAACTACAGAAAATAATGGCATGAAATGGATAATTATGTTTATTTCCATCACAATGGAATGGTATAGACATTAAAGTTTCTGTTCATCACAGCGAACAATCAAATGATATAGAAATTCGAGTTTTTGTCCATCTTTCACTTTATTTGCGACTAATATATAACATCCTTAAATGAAACAATTCAATGTACTTCATCTTCCTTTACATTATGTAAAGAACAATTCAACATTTAAATAAAATGGTGAAGGTAAAGCTTATTTTCCAATATGTTCTCAGTCCTGACCACTCCTATGTCGTCGCGTCAACATTGCGTGCCAATTCGAACTAATAAAATCTGAATGATGATTGATTTTCAAACTTATTTAAATAAAACATCCTTCCCCAGACTGAATCTGATATATCTCAGACAAAAGTCCACCACTACACTGTACATCATGGTTTCCACCGTTTGTGGGCCGTTGGTTTCTTGACCAGAAGGAGTTCGTTGTTTCAAGCCTCAGACGTATACAAACAGTTTTTGCCCCTTCATCACGCGTTCGACATTTACAAATGAGAGTCATGAGTCTTACAGTTGAGACCTTAAAAAGGATTTTCTGTATCTCTCTAGGTGTAGATGTGGTACGTTGAATTATTCCCAATGGCATGTGGCGATTAGCACCACTGATAGATCTAAATTAATGACACTTTAGCTGCAGCATTTACTACCTCACTAAAAACTTCCGCCATAGTTCGTTTGCTCAGAAATCAAACTCTTCCAAGTTAGACATTGTGGGATATATATTTCTTAGACCGTGTATACATTGGGTCAAATGCTTTCTGGCGTGTTCCATACCGATTGTTAAGCCGTTCTTGGCACACTGATTTTGACCGCGGATAACTCCGTTTACCTGACCAAGATATGGGGCTCACGGCGGGTGTGACCGGTCAACAGGGGGTGCTTACTCCCCCGAGGCACCTGATTCCACCTCTGGTGTGTCCAGGGGTCCGTGTTTGCCCAACTATTTTTTTTTTATATTGCTTGTAGGTGTTATGAGATTGATCACTGTTCGTTATCTTCACCTTGCATCAAATTATAAATCTTAAGAACAGTGATCAATCTCCATGTAGCAAGAACTGAACAAGATAATGAAATTAGACATTCTTTACATGCTTGATTAACTTACTGCTAACACCCCTATGCAATGTCACTTTTAGTGATCCTTCCGCGATATTATTTATGAATTGCGTTACATTTAACTTATATGAAATACATTAACATTCCTTTTAGATTATTTTGAGTCTGTAACGTAGTTATCTATCAATGTTATAAATATTGGTAATAAATACCAGCCCTTACCTGAATGCGTATTTGATGTTTTCATCTCAGTCCGGTTCTCATATTAATATCTCAATAAACTGCAATGTCCCAAGGGAAAAAGGGGATAAAACACGTTTACTATATTAATCAGTGTAATCATATGAAATAACCAAAAATGAGGGTGTATTAGGATTATCAACAAGGCACACTACTTAAAGATTATATGTGTTTTTTGCATAAACGAGACGAAAAAAAAAAAAAACGGAAATGCGTTTTCTTCGTAAATTTTTCGGAACTACTTTTACACCCTAAAGAATAAATAACAACCATTTATTAGATAAAAATTGGCCAATTTTTATACGCCAAATCCACAATGAAGACTCTTAGTGATCGTCTTAAAATATATTTAATAAGGAATTAGGCCATATAATAACAAATCGGCGAATATCAATATCGGGCATCGCGTGAAATATGTTCCGGACTATATTTACACCCACCCTGAAAATGGCGAGTTCATAATTTTATTCTTACCCCATCATACATGAAGATCGGACAACATTGAATAAATAAAAGCGTTGGCCAGGGATGTCCTATAAAGAAATGTTTCAATATGTCCTGCTGCAAATGTCTCTGAAAACATTTCCACAACCCCTGGACGAAATTGAGCGGGAGTTGACTATATTTGAAAGAGATAGCGAGAGAGAGAGAGAGACAGATAGAGAGAGAGAGAGAGAGAGAGAGAGAGAGAGAGAGAGAGAGAGAGAGAGAGAGAGAGAGCAAACTAACAGCAAACCAACAATACATGTATTCTAGCAAAGTTGAACCTTACAACTGCCCACCGCAAGGAGTGTTTGAAACTCGCTGTAAGGTAAGCTAGACATTCAGGGCTAACTGCTTGTAAACTTGTTAAAAGACCTACTTGCCCTGAATATTTTACATGTGTCACTACATGTACCTCTCTTCTAATGAAGTACGATGGACCTAATTCGTTTGTAGTACATAATATCGTATTGTATTTTTTATACGGCAGAATATGCAATAAAATGTAATAAATTGACGAGGTCTGTCCATTTAGTTACAGGTACAATAATGAAATTGATTCATCTAAATATCAGTTAGCAGAAATTTTATCACGTACGATCGGGCGATTATACTAAGAAATGTATTCGCCCGTGGTAAAATAAATGCTTCTTGGGCGGTCGGGCACACGGTTATTTCAAACACTGCAACAGGCTTAATACTCTAAATGTATAAAGAACAAGAATGTGAAGTTGATCGAAAATTAGAACAAGTAGCTGACGTTTCAAGTGAATCTGCAATACAAGTTTAAAATAATTATAGTTTTACACCGCGTTTATGTTTTGAGGGGTTGTTTGGCTCGGGAAATTGAGCATGTCTATGTGTTTGTGGGGGAGGGGTGTTAAATGAACATAAATATATTGTAAAATAGAAACAACTGTAGTTGTAAATCTACATAGAGTATTACGACATGATTAACCTACATGTATCTGAAATTAAAATGTAACCTTAATGGGATTCAAAAATAAAATTACACTATTGCATGCCGGCTATATCAGTTAATTCATTGTTACTGCGATCATGCGATAGCAAAAGAAGAAAAAAATCATTTATTAGCCGCGAAACACAATTTAGATATAGAGCACAATATATGTACACATTTATATATATTGAGAAATTTTGCGATATACATTTTGTAAATAATGATTATCTTGTCCACACATATTTGATATTTCCCCTTCAAAACCAGAAATCAATAACGTTGTTTTGAGTTCTTTATGAAGTGATGCATAAAAAGTAAATGAATAACGTTGTTGAATGACGTCGCGAATATTTATACCGTTATTTGTTAAAAACGATTGCTTTGATGGTTTTTATCAAACTTTGACATCTTTGTCTTTGAAAAACGAACACGAATACCCCATACTTTTTGTTTATAAATATTTTTTCAAATTATTTTTTTGTTTCGCTATGATATTAATATTATCAAAATGAACAGCACCAAATTATGTTTATTTTATGTTGAATTACGTAATGAATAAAGTCAATCACTATTATTTTCTATATAATTAAATGGAAAACAGTGTCACTATCGTTAAAACAATGATACGTTGAAGACGTAGTTACTAAAACAAACCATGCTGTTGAATGAAAAACAATTTTCACAGAGTAGTATATGCACTGTCAAGATACATCGGTCAAATTTTCAGATGAGGTTTTCGAGTGAGAGAAAAAGGTCTGTAAACCCGCGACCTACATTAAATGGAAACACAGCTGTAAAACGTTACTATTAATTTCAACAAAAATCCCTTGCATTAAATGGAAATAAACTGTGTTGAATTACAATGAGATCAATTTTACCTTTCATATATCTATACCAGACAAAATCTACACACTTTTTGATTTTGATTAACAACGAGTATTTGTCGTAAACATCACTTCCGACTGCGACTTATTTATTACAACTAAGAATACATATTGTGTTATCACGCATTTTACATATGTTCACAAATACCTTCCACTTATTCTCTTGTTAGGTGTAAAACGTATACGGTACCAATTTTGATGCACCAGATGCACATTTCGACAAACTATGTATCTTCAGTGATGCTCAACCGAAATGTTTGAAATCCTAAATAACAACGACTTTCTAGAGCTATTATAGGCAAAAACAGTGTGCCAAAAAAGTGGAGTCAAATTCGTACAAGGATAGGAGCTGTGCGTGAGGGAGATAATCCTTAATTTTGAAATGAATTTCTAACAGCAATCAAATATACATCCTAATATTCAAGCTAGTAGTGATGTACTTTACTAATGGGCTGTAGATACCCTCGAGGACTAACAGTTCACCAGCAGAGGCCTCGATCCAGGGGTCATAATGTAAAAAATATACGGTACCAATTTTGATGCACCAGATGCACATTTCGACAAATTTATGTTTAGTCAGTGATGCTCAACCGAAATGTTTGAAATAAAATACCCAGTGAAACAATATGAATTTGAATTCGATTTTTTTTAAACACGGTAAGTCCGATTAGTAAACAAAATTTACCCGATTGGACCTATCATTTAACAAGCTCGGTTGGTCAGGGGTGACTTATGGTCAAACCATGTTTAGAAATCATGTCTAATATCTCAATATATAGAGCTTGACGTTCAGTTGTTGTCTTATGTATAGGTTTTTTGTGCATTGTCCTATCAATAACATTATGTATAATATCTACTGGCATTGATGTCTACCCTTCCTCCAACATGTTCTAAATAATATGTGAGAGATATTGTCGTCATAGCAATCTAGATTAACAATGCAATATATGATTGAGTCAAATGCTGTCTGACTTATTCCGTATCGACTGTTGAGCCGTTTTTGGTTACACTGATTTTGACTGCAGATAATTCCCTTGATATGATAATATATAGGCCTCACGGTGGGTGTGACCAGTCGAGAGGGAATGCTTACTCCTCCTAGGCACCTGATCTCCTATAACGAACAAGTGATCAATCCCATAACCCCTGTAAGCAATACGAAATAGAGAGTCAGGCAAACACGGACCCCTGAGTATACCACAGGTGAGATCAGGTGTGTAGAAGGAGTATGGAAGCCATATCTATGTAAATATATAAATTATTAAATAGTGTGTCATCCTACTTTGGCTTTGTAATAAAGAGAGATGCTTTGGGCATTGAAGATAGGAACATTCATATTCGATATAATTTCACAGTATTTCTACCAGTTTTAAAGTTTTTGTTTTTATCACACATACCTCTGATGACAATGAACATATTTTGCGCATATCTTGACTTACGGAGGTTAGGAGACGCAGCAACCAATTATTCAACACAATTATGTAACATGCTTATACATCAACAACATCTCTCGTCATTGAAATATCCAGTATTGTTTTTCAGTAGAGTTTGATATTTCCCTGCATTTCCAAATATGTTTCCCTTACTGTATCCAGGCGTTTTAATTACAAACCAACTTTATGAAGTCTAGATATAGACCTATCTCTGCATAAACCGCCTATATGCTTTGATATTCGTATTATGTCAAGTATAGGGCATGTCATAACTGGTTATGCTGATATTATTTCGAATACAGACCTAAAATCACTTAGTTTGATAGGCCATCTATTGAAAAAAAAATCGGTCTCTCAGTTGGAAAACCATTGGATCCCTATTATGTAGTCGGTCAAAAATTGTGCCCAGACTATGAACTAAATATGAAAGGGAAGCACTTGTGTCCAAATAAAATAGGTTGACAGAACCTATCAAAGGAATATTTAAATCACATTTTAGACAACGGGAATGAAAAATATGTGACATATATTCGCCTGTATTTAGTAAATTAGAAGTGGTAAAATCAGATAGATTCAATAAGGAAAATGTTTTAGTTCCACCTGAAATAAAAACACGCCAACATTGTGTTTGTTTATACGACTCATCATTACAACTGCATTTTAAGCTAATTTCCCATTAATTTCACATTTTATAATCATATTTACGTCTCCCTTGCTCTTTCAAAAGACCAGTTTCGTTCAAATCATTATTCAGTTTTAAATATATTTCATAACCAAGACAATGTAACGAATTGAAAAACTATAGATACCTTACCTATGCTCTGCTTGCAGACTTCATAAACTCTTACAAAAGTACCTAGATGGATCCAGTGTATGTATTATCAAACCCCTGTTTTTGCTCTTCACGAAGCTATTAGGAGCTGTCATAGAGTAATTTGAATCCTGTTGTGCTACAACATACAACAGAAGTAGATTAAATCAACTGTGGATCTTAAAATATTCTGAATAACTTTTACTGAATTAGAAATCACAAAAATAATTTATAGTCAACAGCATAAAAGCGTATGACTTTTCAGGGTCTCGTGGACACTTAATTACTCGATTTGTCTGCCACCATGAACAGTTGCTTCTTCAACAAATATAGTACAATGATATATATGCACCAAGTGATCAGTCTTTCAAAAATAACTGTGTCGAACACCAACTTGATTTTACGCGCGCGTACTCTGATGTTGATATGAGAAAAGAAGTTGGGGTCCCTTATTACCAATGTCTTTGTGGTACTTGGTAATCAGGTCTTTCAACATTTTCTTGTATTTTCCACGATGGGAATATTGCTCCTTTATTACGTTCATATTCTGAAGAGAAAAACATTCAATTAATTAACTGGTACATGGAATATGTATTTTATTGTAGTCGTAATCTTGACATTTAAATATGTCGACGACGTTTTATTTATAAACATTAGTTATTTTCATTTATATTTCGATTCTATAAATCCCAGTGAACTCCACTATTAGGTCACTGTTAAATAGTTCGATTAATATAACTGTTGATGGTAATTGAAATGCCACTTATCATTATGAAAAAAATGTTTCTTCATCGTGAACTTCCCATATGTATGTACCAACATTTCACCATCAACTGCACAAGGTGTCCATTTATGAATTATGAAGTTAATAAACATGAATCCGTTGCATAAATGTATACCTTGCGTATAATCAGTTGTTATATATGCTATTTAATGCAAGATCAACAAATATGTAAATCAATCATGCATATTACTTCTTTACAGTTCTACATATTCAAATATATATTATATATTAATGAATGTGTAGTGCAATATATAAAACAATGTTGTGCTAAAGGAGGAAAAATATGTTGATATCAATTATATTCTAATTTTAAATGTGTTCCCAATGGTATACAATAGAGTTTACAATATTAGATTGAAGTAATACAAAGCTATTGTTTACCACATGGACGGTTACCTTCGTTTTCCTGTAAGGCACACTACCAGATACACCAATACTCTGCCTCCAGTTAAACAAATTGCAAAGGAGCCGTATTCCTCCAAACCGGGCCTCTCATATACAAACTTAAATATAGCTTCAATACATATATTTGAATATAATTGTTCTACAATGTATCAATATGTACTTAGAGCCTGTTTCACTGATATATATTAATGTTCACTGTTACTAGGGGGTTCAGTTAGTCTATAATTCATTTTAAATTTATAAATTGTCAGTGCAATGAAAGAAAAAAAAAGTACTAAGATCCTCTGATAGATTTGTTTCATTATACAATCCTATGACGATATCTTTTCAAGATATGTCAATATTTAATACATTGCTAATCCGTTTTCATATTCTTTTAGACGTTCTGCCGGCAGATATAAGGTGTTCTATGTTTTCAATTTCGCAAGTTTTCACAATATTTTTGTATTGTTGGATTCCATTTGCTAACATTCAAATCTTTATTCAAAATTTTATATAACAATTGATAGTTAAACTCTGATATATCTTTATCTGAATTTTTTTCGACTTTTAGTAGATTAATTGTCTTTCATCAATATTTTGGTATATCAAACCTTTCCGTTCAAATATTTATGTAATTTACTTAGTAAATTTGTTATCAACTAAAATGTTATATAAAAAAGATGATTTAATATTCAATATATTGACAAAGTCCTCACCTTTAAATAATACATGAATGAAAGGTGAATATAACGAACAGTGGTCAGTCTCTCAACTTCTACAAGCAATATAAAAAAGATAGTTAGGCAAACACGGACCCATGGATACACCAGGGGTGGGGTCATGTGCCTAGAAGGAGTAAGCATCCCCTGTCGACCGGTTGTCGTTAATATTAATACGGGAAGTCTTTTTGCAGTTGAATATCCGGGTAAAGCGGTTGAACATTGTTTTTAAAATATAGTATTCAAAGATAATATTGTTTCTATGAGAGATTGAATCTTGAAAATATTTTAAATCTCTAAATGCACCATTTTTATCATAGAAATCTTTGGTGTATAAAACTCCTGACATGACCAGATTAGGGAAATGAATTGGATGGTTTTTGAACTGAAATAAGTTATTTTTCTAAATTGGTAAAGATGAGGATTCGTCTAAAGTAGGCATATATATATATTTAATAATTGTGGTTTTGTTAAAAGCGCAAAATATTTGTTAATAGAACAACGCCGGAAATGTAATATCTTTATATTCTTTCACATTTCTTAAGTTTGTTTTAATTATATATCTCAGTGATAAATTTTCTTTTTGAAAAAAAAGCCCCGCGATGGCCGAGTGGTTAGATCGTTTGCCCCGCATGCGGAAGGGCGGGGTTCGAATCCCGGCCGCGACAGACCTAAGTCGTTAAAACAGTTAGTGGCAGTTCCATCGCCAAGCGTTCGGCGTCAGGTGTGAATGTCACGAGTCTTCGGAGATGACCTTAAAAACGGATGACCCTTCTCACAGTAAGTGTGGCACGCTAAAGAACCTTTACTACGCAATGGCCGTAGGAGACGAGCATAGGTCTAAATTATAGCCCTTCACCGGTCTTGGTGACGTTTCCACGCGAATGTAAAATTCTCGAGGGAGACGTTAAGCAAGCAACATTCAATCAATCTTTTTGAAAATTATGTTCAAGAAATGTGAAGAGACTGGGTTTAGTACTTAGCAGGTGTGCAATCCAAGACGCTTTTAATGAAAAAAAAATGGATTCAACATTTTTCAATTCCTTTCCACTACGTGTATATATTTTGATTCTTCCCCCGGTAGTACATAAAAAAATCAAATATCTTACTGTTCAGTTCCTTAAATATTTCATCAGGGAGATTGAAAAATATTGACGCATTGCATTGCAATTTAGAAATAATGAGATTATTGATTATTTCTTTTTGCCAAAAATTGTCAAATTTCTTTTCCCAAGTTATCGAGTATGCTACTAATTTTATTAATTGCTCCTATCCGATTTTTTTTGGACACAATCTTTTGTTATATCCTATAAACATACCAAGTGTTTAACTGGATTATTTGTTGTAATTACATTTTCTATCTGTTCACATGTGTTTTGTAAAGAGCCTAGGTATATACATTCTGATTTCTTTAGATTAAGCTTTGGACCTGTGAATCCAGATAATTGTTTCACTGTGTTAATTACTTGTATTACTGACTGTACGTCCTTTAAGGGGCTTATGGAATCAGCCGCATGTTGTATTTTTTTTCTCTTTGTTAATTCCAATTTCAAAACTATGTATTGTGTCAGAAGATCTAATTCTTGTAACTGACATATCTGTTGTGATGATGAACAGTGATGCTGATATTGGACATTATTGACGAATACCGAATAGTCATTTTAAAAGTTTTAGATATGTAAACTGTTCCAAAAATTTAAAGCTTTTAAAGTTTCAATCTTAAAACCATATTCTATGGTATAAAATGTTTTTCGAAATCTAAAAATAATAAAATGTCATCTTTGTTATCAACTTTACAGTAGTCAAAATATCTTGAATTAGTCGACAATTGTTCCCTATTTATCTGTCTTTAATATATGCGGATTGGTTTATATTTATAAGTTTTGATATTACTGTGTGTAAGTGTTTATCCAAAAGAAATGCAAGCATTTTATAATTGCAATTTATTAGACTAATTGGACTGCAATTTCTAACATTTGACTTTTCACATTTCTTTATAGATAAAACTTATTATTGGCAGACTCTGTGATTTTGGAAGCTTTCAGAGGATTGTATCAAACAATTGAAGAAATAATGCTTTATATCATTCCGGAATTTTTTGTAAAATTTAACTCTTCTAGCATTTGTACCTGGAGATTTATTGTTTTTTATATTTTTGATTCCGTATTCGGATAAAAATGGGAGACTATTGCATATATTTTTTCACATCTTTTAGTTTATTTTCATTATTTGTTTCTGCAATGTAATTTTTGATTTTATCTTCATTTTGCTTTTCCGAAGAACACAGGTTTTCATTAAAATCGACAAGGAGTGCTTACTCCTTTTAGACACCTGATCCCATCATTGATGTGTCCAGGGGTCCTTGCTTGTCCAACTATCTACTTTGTATTGATTATAGGAGTTATGAGATTGATCACTGTTCGTAATGATCGCCTTTCATAGCTGACCCTAGATTTCGTAATTGGTATATGGTGTTTTATTACCCTCTACATCTTTTTTCGTATTCCATCATTGTTTTAATGCTTTTATTCAAGATTTAAAATACTATTAACATTTTTTTTCCATACTTTATCCAATTAGCCTTTGATTTTATATAGGCTGCCTTTGATTTATAATCAGTTTTAATCAAGGAAGGACACTGAAAATAACGTCAAATATCAGTGATTTCAACAGTTTCGTTTAAAGTCAGCATTTCACAAACTGTATGGTCGTTTCAACGATCCGATTTGCCACACAAACATGTTATTGGGTCAAGTGCTGTCAAACGTGTTTGATGCAGAGAGTTGACTTTTATAACAAGGATAAAGTATAAAAGAATATGATCACAAGAGGGAGCGA
Organism: Ostrea edulis; assembly: GCF_947568905.1. NCBI lineage: Eukaryota > Metazoa > Mollusca > Bivalvia > Ostreida > Ostreidae > Ostrea > Ostrea edulis. The sequence continues at coordinate 65,717,669 of NC_079171.1, forward strand.
CTGCCATACTACATATGGATATTCATAAATCAAAAATATACGTAGATGACTAAATGTCATACATGGATACACATCGATCTATAATGCAATATATTGTATCTTTGACAAATTAATTAAAAAAACGAAGGAATTTATATTGAATAATAACTGAAAGGTCATTAAATGTTCACTATCAGCTGATTGACATATAACAGTCAGGTTAGTGACAAACTAAAGGGTTATTGGATAACTGTGAATTCATTTTATCTGAATACATGATAGCTAGAAGTTGAGTGAATAATAATTAAAATTAGCTTATTGATTACTGAAGGCTGACTTAAAACTTAATCAAGTGTGAGTAAAATATACCATAAATATGGACGAATGGTCGGTAAATGATGACTGGATGAAAAGTTGACAGTGAATGAATGATCACTGAAAACTACCTGAATGTTCCAATTATTCAGTTGATTGAAGGGTTACTGAACTGCATCAGAAAATTATCTGGTATTTTTTTTATCAGCGACAATTCGCGTATCAATACAAAAAAGTGGGTTGACTGAGAAGTGGCAATTGTCTTCTTAAATATATGTTAATTGTGGAACTCCAATATCACTTTAATATTAGCTTCCTAGTGGTTGTGTTTAGTATTTACCAAAGTTATTTTGAACGATTGATTGCAAGTAGGCAGGCTATTGACAAATATGTCGGTGTTCAAGGGGTTTTAAAAGTGTTCCTTCAAGTCATCCTATAGTAAATTCTATCGTCGTATGACTAAGTCGTCAACTGCTTGGCAGCTGGATCATGTAGATATCGTATGTAACAAATTGACAATGAACGAATTGTCCTTTACTTATTAGATAAGTGAACCGAGGGTTGGATTTAGGCTTGTTGTGTGATAAATAGAAATATTATTTTATGTGATTGTCTTTTCACGGAATTCGATTTATAATGCTGAAATGACTTCGAATAATACCAGATTACATAATATTTAATTTGAAATGTAAACCAGATGTTACTCACTGTGTAGAATCGATCATACTCACGTTCTGTGTGTATTTTTCTGATGATTCCCACATTTTAGTCAACATTTCTCAAAAGTTCAAGAAAATAATTAAAAGTAATGACAGATACACAAATCGTGATATTTCCAAAGCAATAGACGTATTGCTATCGCGGGTGCATTTCATTTTGAAGCGTACTTTGATTTCTGCCAGCTGGACACCTCATATACTCGCATAAGGGTACGCGTACAACGGCTAAGCAATTGATCAAAATATTTCCCAAACTCAATCAGAAACAATTTGCAAACACTGTTACTGGTGACGAAACATGGGTTCACTGTTTCGAACCAGTAAGGACAAGTGGCTAACTAAACACGGTTGAATACCTGTAGTTTCCCCCCCCCCCCAAAAAAAATCAAGAACATAAACACAAAGACGGTTCTTTATTGCATATTCTTGTGTGAGGGTATAGCCTTAGAGATTCCGATGCCGAAGTGCAAAAGTGCTACAGATTGGTATTACCGAGATGTTATACAAAAAAAAAAAAACCCAAGAAATATCCCTTATTCAAATGATTCATGTTTGCCCAGCTCTATATGTTGCATTGCGTATGGGAGTCATTATATCGATCACTGATCATCAATACCCACCCTTGGTTGTCGTAAGAGGCGACTGTATTGGACGGTCCCTCAGATGAGACGGCAAAACCCGAGGTTCTATGTCACAGCAGGTGTGATAGGATAAACATTTCCCTGCTCAAAGGTAGTATGCGTCGAGCATATACCTAAATTGTGCAGCCCCTCACGGGCAATGGTGACTTATACATAGGAGTAAAATATTCCCGAGCGGGATGGTAAACAATATACAAATCATTCAATCAATCATCTCTCATTCTAAGAAATACTTTGATACATAGCTGTATGCTTGTGAATAGCATATGTCTATGGAATGTTTACTCTAACTGCCTAATGATATTGTGTAGCATTGCAGTAGGAATGTACAACTAGTAGCGTGATGAGTGGATCTTTGTAGGATGGTTGTGATGTAAAGCAATAAAATGAAGTACGTTTTCTGTGAAGGGTTAATTGAAATATACAGTTTCACCAAATAAAAACCCGAAAAAAATGTTCAAACACCTCTTGTCTGCGCGGGACAACGCTTTCTCTTCCGTAACTTTTATCACCAGCCTGGACGCCGGATAATATATGGTCTGTTTAGTATGGTATATTCAGTTACCATTCTGCCAAATTCTTAACTATGTTTAGAGTTCCCGAACTTAGTAGATTTAGTAAATTGATAATCTATGATTCTGTCATCGTATAGTTTAAAGTTACCTCGGTTGGTATTCGAGGAGAAACATCAAAATATTATTAAATTTAATGACATTTCTCTCTAGCGATGTTGATGTTAAAATAACTAGTATAAGTCATACCTTCCCCAGCAACATCCACATAGATGCATGTTTACACTAATCTCAGCAAGCTATTTACACTCCAACAAGTTGTTGTACATACGTTATTAGTTTTCTTACTCTAAAGGCTTACATACATAAATAGAGATTATATGGTTATAATATAAGACAAAATCACTGTAGCATATATTATTTATTGACATTGGATACTTGTATGATACCAAAATAAGTATAATCCTTTCACGACATTAGTAAACAAATTTAGAAATTGGCAGTTTGAAATATCGTTAATGGCAAATGTTGTAACATGTTCACTACAATGTCATTATAACCCTGTACATTGTGAATTAAAGTTTGTTGTGACGTAAAGCAGTGCGAAATACACTAAGATGCACAGTACTGCAATATTGTCTTTCTTAAAATCTTTGTTTTATTGATAAATATACGTTGTTTTATTGAACACAGTTTTAATCACAAACTTCTTGAACAAGGCATTGTATGTCTTCGGTGTGGTCTGAAGCAAGCGTAAACTATATATTGTTGTGCTCCAATAAAGTGATTTTAATCATGACAGAACAAAGCTTAGGATACATACTAGTGGTGGTTTCTGATACGCTAGATAATCACCAATGAGAAGGTCATGAACGTTAAATGTTAATATAAATATATGACGAAACGAAACATGGATTCTTAAATATACATAATGCAAAATATTACCGTGCCATCCAGCGAAAAATAGAAATAATGCTTGAAGTGCAAGAAAAAAAGCCCCAACAAAACAAAAAACAAAAACAAAAAGAAACAAAAACACAACAACATAAAAAGCACATGTCTTGATAAGAGCTATTCGATTGGTCAATAATTGTTATCTTCACCTTGTACTGACACAGTTGAATTTTATTTGTCCCTACTAAAGAATGCATGATGAGCGAACGATGAACGAAATGTGAAGAAAAAACAATTGATGTACATATGCTACAAACTGATGGGAGTTAGAAAATTGATGAATGTTCGTTATCTCACTTTTAATTCTGTCATGATGTACAGTTAATTTCAGAGGACACTATTACATGAGAGAATATATAAGTCTGCTATATTTACCTCCTCGACTTAATATCCGATTTCACGTATTATGGATACGTAGAGGTAACATGAAAGTAGAAATACCGTCGGTAATCAGGTTCATCACACGCAATGGTGATGCTTGACTATAGCCGATCACATTGTTAAGTTCTTTTATATACCAACGTTGTCTAGAAAACATTTGTGAAAGTTGCAGTTAACGCTATGCAATGGTTACGCATTACGTATCATGAAAGGTGAAGATAACGAATAAGGATCAATCTCATAAATCCTAAAAGCAATACAAAATAAATAGTTGGCCAAGTACGGATCCCTGGTGAGACCAAAAGTGGTATCAGGTACCTTGGAGGAGTAAGCATCCCATATCGGCCAGTCACACCCGCCGTGAGCCATATATCATGTTCAGGTAAACGGAATTATGCGCAGTCAAATTCAGTGTGCAAGAACAGCTTAACAATCGGTATGAAACACGTCAAACATCATTTGACCCAGTGCTATGTTCTATTGACGAATTAAATCGTTATGACGAAAATATAATTTACAAAAAGCCGACTTCAATCGATACTGATGAAATCCCTGTACCATCAACTTGTTCGTCAGAAGCTTACCTCGATTTAAAAACTGATTATAAACAGAACAAGCTCTTGGATATCGAATCAGTTGAGATATATAAACACCATATGAAGGTGATAATGCTACATAACTATTGTAAGTTGATGATGGAGAAGCTGAAATCATCCCATTTGTCATGCAGTTGAGTTATCAGTTTGTCGTTAATGTTTACTTTATTTATTTATTTCTCAACAAACCAAAACGCGTTTTTATTAACCCATGAATAGGCGAATATAATGAACAGTGATCAATCTCATAACTCGTCTAAGACATACAAAATAGATCCCCCGGACTATTAGCTTTACTAGTGATCAGGTGCCTAGGAGGAGTTAGCACCCCCTATCGACCGATAACACCCGCCGTGAGCCTTACATCTTGATCAGGCAAACGGAATTGTCCGTAGTCATAATCAGTGTGTCAAGAATGGTTTAAAATTCGGTATGATACACATCAGACAGCATTTGACCCAATGATAGATTTTGCTGGGGAACTAGATTATCACAACGACCATATGATTTGCAAAATGTTGATTTTAAGTTAGAGTGTTGGAACCCCTACATCATCAGCTTCTTTGTCAATAGCCTGTTGCGATTTAAAAACTGACTACACGCAGAACAACCTCTTGCGTATTGAATTATGTGATTGCACCTTTTTAAATTATAAGCATGACTTTACTGAAAATGCCTGAACAGTAATGTAATCGTGTTTTCAAGCTCATTTGTTAAGAGGTAGAGTGTGATTATGAATCACGTCATCCGTTGTCGAAAATAAAACAAAGACAGTATAGCATTTATCCAGTTACTGATATTAACTGTATACATTTCTTTCTCTTTCAGGAATCTACAATGGAATCAAATAACAATGATACCTGAGACAGCATTTTCTGGTCTGGTGAATTTACAAGATCTGTAAGTGTATTTTACTTGTATTTTAAAAAAAAAAGAAATAAACAATAGGAAAAGTTTCTGTATAATGCCCGTTTTACGAATGACAATAATACATATTTAAATATGTAAAATAAAACATCCGCATTTTCATCACAATTACAAAACAAGTACACTCGTGTCAAGATGAATTTTCTGAATTTCTAGTCAGTTTAAACTACACACAATATTCACGACAATGATATTGTACAGGTTTTGAACATGTCGTCTATGGAAGATTCGCAGTATTTTCCTCCTATGCATCTTACACAGAAATGTGAATGAGGAATATATAGTAGGCGTTTGTATGCTCCGAGGTAGTCTCACTGGTTATATATATAATGCAAAGATTATTGCAGATACGATTGGACAAATAATGTCTCTTCAGTGATATATTCGATATAACTTGTGTTTTTCCAACTGATTTCGACTGTTTGTTTTCTAATGACAAATAATGGAAACTAATAACACTAATTTCAAACGATGGTGTTACTCCCTAGTCGAACTCTCAATCATGACAAAGTGCAACTAAACATGTAAAGAACATCAGCCAATGTCATCTTTATCATGAAAGGTGAAGATAGCGAATGGTGATCAACCTCATAAATCATATAAGGGATACTAATCCCAGAGGTGGTGTCAGGTGCCTAGGAGGAGTAAGCATCCCCTGTCGAACGATCACATCCGTCATGAGCTCTACATCATGATCAGGTAAACGGAATGTTCCGTAATTAAAATGGGTGTGTCGAACAAACAATCAGTATGAAACATGCCAGACAGGATTTGACCCAATGCTAGGCTCTTTTTGGAACTATCTCGATGTAACGATCATGGAATCTGCGAAGTGCAGACTTTAAAGGGTACCCGTGTATCATCAACTTGTTTGTCAGTAGCCTAAACCAATCTAAAAACTGACCAGACGCAGAACAAGTTCTTGCATGTCGAACCAGTTGAGATATCTGAACATCATACACAGGTGGTAGTTGAATATTACTGCATAAATATGGGAAGGTGATGGTGGAGAAGCTAATTCCGTAAATCCCAAAAGAATGCGAAATTGATCATGGAGCAAAGACAAAGCTTTGAAGACATCAGACAATGTCAGGTGGTTGCTGATTAAGCATATACTGCCGATAGTCTTCCAACACCAGGGTATATATGCAGCACAGACACTGTGTATTGTTCATTTAACAAACTTCTCTCACAATGTATTACTTTACCCAGCAATATAAACCCGCGATATTTGCTCTTGGTTTTGACTGAAGCCATGTCTAAGCAATATGAATTACCGTTTCTCAGCAGAATGATTGTTTGAAACGAATGGCTGACCGCAATTCTGAGTATAAATTACAGACCAAACGCTGTCATGGTATATGTTGTGACATTCTGTTAAATTCCTGTAGCTTTTTTAAAATTCCAAATGACATATTAGATCATGTGTATGGTGTCTGAGTACAAAATCAATCTACCCATTCCACGCTATTGTGTTAGTACATCCATTCATTCATTTGATTTTTTTTTCAAAACCTCGTTTCCCAAGCATTTGTATACATTGTAAAGTGTTATATATCTCTAAATAAAGTATAATGAAGGTCAATATTTTCTTCATTCCTCGAGTAGTAAAAATTAATTGTAATAATTAGTAAGCAAAATAATTTCAAGTTGATATGAAATAAAAACAGTCGTAATGTAAACCGAGAAAGTTAACGTCATATTCGGTGTTCAGAATTAAACGTTATATCAAATGTACATATTATATAGTCTATAGTATTATATATACTCGCCTATAAGTCAGATATTTGGTCCAAAACTCTATGTCCGACTTATAGACGCGTCCTAAGAAAATTCGTATTTTTCTGGGCAGCGTAATACAAGGTGAAGATAACGAACAGTGATCAATCTCATAACTCCTATAAGCAATGCAAAATAGATAGTTGGGCAAACACGGACCCCTGGACACACCAGAGGTGGGATCAGGTGCCTAGGAGGAGTAATCATCCCCTGTTGACCGGTCACACCCGCCGTGAGCCCCATATGTAGTGTTTTTTAAACAACTCCGGACGATTATAACACACTACTACAAAAATGATTATTGTTCACAAATATCTAGACACATCGTATTGTTTATGTATTTTAAAATTATGTATACAATTAAGTATTTACATATATTCATAATTTTATCTAGTTAAGTGTATAGTATTTATTTTAAAAATCATTTACATACCGGTATAACTAATTATTTCATTCAATTTAACAAATCTCTCGTTTATCGGCAAAAATTGAATTGCGAACCCGTTTAAATATTGAAATATTCATATGTATACCGGCTGAAATATATTTCGTAAAAGATTGAATACTGTTAACAGATAATTTAGATCATCCTTCTTGACTCTTAAAATCTCGAATGTTGATACAGTGAATTTTACCGGAATCCCACAATAACAATTTTCGCGAGGCGCATGCCTTTAATTAAACACGGTGTCAGGTACTGTTTAATTAGGACATCATAATTGCTTAGGTAAACAAGTGATCATTATCGATGATAAATCAAGGGGTTGCGTTTAAACCCCAAACAAATATGGCTTGGATATTGAGCACCTTATAATTATTAATTTCTGAAAATATTTTTTTTGAAACATAGGCAAAAACACTAGACCATTGACTTGAAATTGTCAACCGATTCTGACAAAAAAAGTGTACCGACTTACAAGCGGGCCAATGGTAAATTCCTACAAAATAACCTTAAAAACTACAACCGACTTATAGGCGGACCAACTTATAGGCGAATATAAACGGTAAGCAGAATCAATGCAGGTCTACACTAAATGTAGTAAACAGAAACAATTCTAGTCTGTAGTTCATGACATAAAATATAATATTATAAATAAGTATATGTTATCGTGAACAAAATCAATCCAATTCTATTAAGGGGTGAAGAAAATGTAAAGTGATCACTCTATGTAATGATTACTAAATTAAGAGTTGAACAAATAGGATCCCTCAATATACAAGGGGTGTAATCAATCGCCAAAAGGGAAGTACCACATCCCTTATCGATATATCACATATGCGATTGATAACTGGTCATCATCTTCACCTTTCAGATAGAAAATTAAATTCCTATGGAAAGGAAGATCAATCTAAATAGACAACAAACAAAATAAACCATAGTGTATAGTACGCACACTCGATCTTAGCGTATACCGAATAAATTTAGTCTTAGTGCATGATAAAAAAAATAATAAAGAACAATTCTTATAAATTAACAAATATATTCAATTTTAATATCGTTTGATTCCCTATTGTTTAACGTCCCGCTTGAGAATATTTCACTCATATGGAGACGTCACCATTGCCGGTGAAGGGCTGCAAAACTTAGGCCTATGCTCGGCACATTGAACAGAGAGGTATCTTTATCGTGCAAAATTTGCTGTGACACGAGGGCAACCCCATTTAATCATTCTTTACGACAAGCAAGGGATATTGCGGGCCTACTCTAAACCGGGCCTCAATGCTATTTAGCATAACCGTTGTTGTTATTATTATTGTATTATTGTGAAAAAATCAATAGTAACAAATCATTAGCATCCATCACTCAGTTACCTCTTGTTTACACCTGTCAACATTAACCGTAACTTCAGAATTCTGCACGAGCCTCCTAATTTTATAATTGAAAACCTCAAGATATATTGCCCAAATAAAAATAATGTTGGTTTGTCCTCGCCCTATAGATTTTGAGAAAGTTGCATCGACCCAAAAGGTTGAATTCCGTCATTCATTCTGGCGATTATTTTTTACTCTGTTACAGGTATAAATCAATATTTTATAATGACCAGGTTTCTATATCTTGCTGGTTTCGATCTAAAATAAGCAACTAGGTAAAGGAGTCACCTTTAGGATTAGTATTTTAGTATTTCCATTGCATACATTGAAGCATATATACAATTCGTAACGTGCAGAGGTCACCCAGCCAAGTGCTGATCTCGTTCGCTGTTACGTTACTTGCGTGACCAAGAAAGATACTCTACAACATCGTTAGGGAAGATAGCTCATGAGCGAGGCAATATAAGTTCCATATTATACAGTTTGCTACACACACCCCTGCTCGTGGAAGCTTTGTCTTCATGCTTAGCCTGATTCATTTCTGAGTTGTTGGCACCTGCTTAGTAACGCCATCCGTTGTCCCAGACGATAACAGTCGTGGTTCCCGGACTAAGCCACGTCCGTATCCAGATATTCGAAGATATTTTAACTGAAGAAGGCTTCCTAACAAAGACTAGACTCGCTAGGCTGTCACTAATTTGTCGTAAATTGACAACCTCTGTCTCCCTGTCAGCTTCTGTTATTTGTAACTGCACAATAGCTATGTTTCGTCCCTACATGATATTATCTATATCTTGTTTGTTGTACTCGTCCTCTCCCTGTCATACGGTAATAACAAAACACGAAGAATCAAGAAGAATTTGTCCATAGCAGTAGCGTGTTTCAAAATATAAACCCATCTCTCGTTATACAGTATCATTATTTATGGTATAATGATCATAAATCGCGAGTGTACATCCAAATAGATAACATATATTTCTGTTCAGTTCTTAAATATTACCATACATATTATATAAGAATATGAATCTGCACATAGATAATCTATATAACTAATGCATGATATCTTACAGTGATTGAATTTAACGCATTGAGTAGATTGATTTTTTTTCCGTTCAAGTTCTCATATATTCAGAAGCAGTACTGTATAATTGACATTGATGTAGATGCTCAAAAACTAACCATACAGCAATCATCAAGCTACACGTGTCGTTATCAGTCAGTGAGAATGTACTCTTCAGAGTTCTACATGTGGTGCCTGTTGTTCTTTGATATTGGGGTGAAGGAATATAAATAGACTGTACTCTGGAACTAACACAGCCAGTTTAAGGGTGTTATCTTGTATTTTAGCGTTCCTAGGTGTCTACTTCAATTAAGTAACACTGATCAGTTTCATCTGCCTGACTACCTCATGCTGTACGGACTATAGAGTGCAGACAGTATTTTTCGTTGGATAAGTGTTTGATAGGTGTTTGATTCATTTGATAGGAGTTTGATAGGTGTTTGATTCATTTGAAAGGTGTTTGATTCATTTCATAGGTGTTTGATTCATTTCATAGGTGTTTGATTCATTTGATAATTATTTGATTCACTTGATAGCTGTTTGATAGGTGTTTGATTAATTTCATAGGTGTTTGATAGGTGTTTGATTTATTTGATAGGTGTTTGATTCATTTGATAGGTGTTTGATTCATTTGATAGGTGTTTGATTCATTTGATAGATGTTTGATTCATTTGATAGATGTTTGATTCATTTAATAGATGTTTGATAGGCGTTTGATTAATTTGATAGGTGTTTGATTCATTGATAGGTGTTTGATTCATTGATAAGTGTTTGATTAATTTAAGAGGTATTTGATTCATTGATAGGTGTTTAAAGGAATACTGTCCATTTCATGATAGCCTGCAAAGTTTTCCGCCTGACTCCTTTTATCTGCATCCTTCTACTAAACAATATTCACCGATTCCTAAAAAAATGAGAGATAGATTTAGAAATTCAATTTAAAAATTAAGGATGGATTACTTCCTGCATGCATACTTCTTATCCTTTGATGAATTTGACTCCAGTCTTTGACACTCTGTTTTTTTAGTTCTTACAAGTCTATTGTTATTTCGGATTTCCAATATTTCAACTTGAGCATCACTGAAGAGACAATTTTTGCTCGATATGCGCATCTGGTGCATCAACATTGGCACTGTATACGTTTTACCAATGCAGTGAAAAAATTGCACAAAGATAGAAAACGGACATGGCAGGATATTTTGATTAATCTACAAAACTTTCTTCAGATACCAAGTGCTAATCTTAAGTACGGAATTATTTCTTAAATTCCCGACTTGTATAACTGTGTAAGAATGAAAATTGATGCTTTTATCATTTAATATACAGGAAGTAAATCAAGGACTCTGGTAGTGTCTTCTTGTAATATTTACTACTGTATTGTAATATAGAACACTTTTATTGCATTATCTCAGTGTACTAAGATATTTCAAGATAACTTGATGTAATTCACGTTTTCTATTTTTAAATCGATGACAGTTGTCTGTACATTATTACTATTCAAGCGACCAAATTCAAATTGTTTTATATATGTATACTAGTCCTCGCGATAGGGGATGCAATCCATTGTTCCCTGACATGTACAGGGAAATTCAAACTTTTTAATTAAATAAGAAGCTGTGTTACTGTAAGCGATGTCTCGGCAACACATATCATTCATTATCATGGTTCGTAATAGGATGCAGTAAATAAAGGTCACGATGAGTTTGAACTGTTTAATTACAAACATACCCTGTTATATAACACATTTACCTGTGGACAGATACTACAATGCATTTAATGGGTGGACCTGTAGAATTTACAGTGCTATCGATGTAAACCATTACACGTTTAAGAAACTATATATGAAACAAGATAGATGGAAGAAAAAAAAACATACATACGTATTCCAGCGATAAGTAATAAACGTGTGAGTTAATAATACTCTGTTGTGCCTGATGTTACGCGATTTGACCCACCGTTTAAAATATGGAAACTAGATTTTCAGACAGCTTTACAAAGTCATTTTGTTATCAACTGCCCAACGTGACGAGCAAAATAAATATCCTGTATATCCTAATTATGTCAGCAGATTATCACCTGGTGGATGACATCAAGGCACTCTATAGGTAAGCATGACAGGTTCACCCAGAAAAAAAGTCTAGTCCCTAGGACTTCACTCCCATGTTTCCCAGAATCCGAAATTGTCCTTCTCTCGATTCTGTATTCCTTATGAGATTGATTACAATTCATTAAGCTGATCTCGTATTGATAGCACCCGCTCTCTAACAAATGCGCGAACAATTCAAATACTTTTGGCGCTGTGTAACTTGAAAGTATGTTATATAAATGGTAGCTATACCAGAGAACGTAACGTAGCTCTACAAAAGTTTACTGTCTCAGCAAAACTTGGAGAGTTATGGGTCGTGTAGTTATACAGATTATATATATTTGCATTGGTTTGTCCAGCGTAAAATGTTTCTTTTTATGAAGGGTGCTATACTAAATACAGTACCGGCTATCTTGTTTTAGGGTAGTAAAAGTGAGACTGTACCCCTTTCCTTGCTCTATAGCTTGTTTTCGGCGCTCGCCCTTTCCTATTCATTATGGTAATAACAAAATTCTAAGAATCAAATAGCATTTATTAATTGCAATAACGTGTTTGGAAATCTAAACTCTTCTCTCGTTAGGCAGTTTTATCATATAAAAATAATGAATCGCATGTGTACATCCAAGTAGGTAATGCAAGGTTTTATGTTCAGTTCTTAAACTTTACCATACATATTATATAAAAATGTGCATCTGCATAAAAATAATCTATATAACGAATGAATGACATCGTACAGTGATTGAATTTAACACATCGAATATATTGATTTTCTTTCCGTTCATTTACTCATATCTTAAGAAGCAATACTGTTTAATTCACATTGACGTATATACTCAAACACCCCATACGGAAGTCATCACAATACTCGTGTCATTATCATTGAGTGAGGATTTACTCTTCATAATTCTACATATGACTCTTGTTGTTGTTTGTTATTGTGGTGAAGGGATATAACTAGGCTGTACGCTGGCGCTTACACAGCCAGTTTAAGCGTTATGTGTTATAGTTTTCCTAGTGGACAACTTGAATTGAGTACCACTGATCAGTTTCATCTGCCTGACCACTTCATATTGTACAATTAAGTATCACTGATCAGTTTCATCTGCCTGACCACTTCATACTGTACAGTTAAGTACCACTGATCAGTTTCATCTGCCTGACCACTTCATATTGTATGAACTTCACATTGTGGATAGTCTTTTTCGCTGGATAGGTTGATGGGTGTTTAAAGGAATACTGCCCATTTTATAATGTCGTGTATGTTTTCTGACTAACTTATTTCTGTCTGTTTCATTCTGCTAAATCACAGTCACTCATCCCTGCGATATTTGAAACATATATGCAGTGACGAAAATGCACGAAGATTGCATACATAAAATGCAGGGTGCATTTATTAATTTGCAAAACTTTCTTCAATTATAAGGTGGTGATCTTAAATTAAGGAATATTCCTTAAATAGTATACTTATACAACTATAAGAATGGTGATTACGGACATTTAATATACAGGGAGTTAATTAAGAACTATGTTAGTTTTTTCCTGCAATATTTACATTGTAATGTAGAACATTTTTCATTGTTTCCCTCGGTGCATTGAGGAAGTTCAAGGTAAACTGATGCAACTGAAGTTTGTTTTTTATTCTTAAACCAACGACACTTCTATTGTGCATCATCAGCATTTAAGCTATCTAATTTATATTTATTCATATATAATGTCTCACCATAGGGGGCATTACCTGTTATTCCGGACATTCGCGTGGAACTTAAAACTTTTCAAGAAATAAATGACCATGTTACTGTAAGCAATGTAACGGTAATATAATTCATTGTCATGATTTCTGGCAAGAAAGTGTATACAAGGGTTACAAACATATATTTTGTTATGTTACAACATTAATTATGAGCATACACAGGAATGTATTTGAAATGTGGAATTCAGAATTTACAATTTAAAGATGCAAATATTTAATCGTTGAAGAAAATATAGATGAAAGAAGACAGATGGACATAAAAAGAAGACATACATATGCATTCAGTAAAAGCTTATCGATGTATGGGTCAATGTCAATCAATTGTGATTGATGTTACATGATTCGACCAATGATTAAAAAATCTGGAAACTAGATCTTCTGACACCTTGGCCAAGACCTTTTGTTCGAAAAAGTATGACGTGACGATCAAAACAATAGTTCCTGTATATCCCAAGTCTGTCTCCGTTATCTGTTTTCACAGCGTCATACACACTTCCTATAATATAAACAAGCATGGGGTAAATGATGAACACATCTGGGCGAAACAGTAGTTTCTTTGTAAATGTACTTGGGACATGTAAGCAGAATATTTAAGAAGAAAAGAAGAAAAATAAAAATTCGCTCGTTTTGCGCTTCCACATGAGTGTCGAATATCAGTACTTAGTAAAACATTCTAGCATGTGTGTAAGTGAAATTACTAGCTCCGTAGTCAGAGTCTAAAACCGGTCTAATATAAAGAGGCTAAGGTTAAGTCTTATCAACTACAGAAAATAATGGCATGAAATGGATAATTATGATTATTTCCATCACAATGGAATGGTATAGACATTAAAGTTTCTGTTCATCACAGCGAACAATCAAATGATATAGAAATTCGAGTTTTTGTCCAACTTTCACTCTATTTGCGACTAATATATAACATCCTTAAATGAAACAATCCAATGTACATCATCTTCCTTTACATTATGTAAATAACAATTGAACGTTTAAATGAAATGGTGAAGGTCGCGTCAACATTGCCTGCCAATTCGAACTAAGAAAATATGAATGCTGATTGATTTTGAAACTTATTTAAATAAAACATCCTTCCCCAGACTGAATCTGATATATCTCAGACAAAACTCCACCACTACACTGTACTTCATGATTTCCACCGTTTGCGGGCCGTTGGTTTCTTGACCAGAATGAGCTCGTTGTTTCAAGCCTCAGACGTATACAAACAGTTTTTACCCTTTCATCACGCGTTCGACATTTACAAATGAGAGCCATGAGTCTTACAGTTGATACCTTAAAAAGGATTTTCTGTATCTCTCTAGGTGTAGGTGTGGTCGTTGAATTATTCCCAATGGCATTTGATGATTAGCGCCAATGATAGATCTAAATTAATGACACCTTAGCTGCAGCATTTACTATCTCACTAAAAACTTTCGCCATAGTTCGTTTGCTCACAAATCAAACTCTTCCAAGTTAGACATTGTGGGATATATATTTTGTAGGCCGTGTATACTATACATTGGATCAAATGCTGTCTGACGTGTTTCATACCGATTGTTAAGCCGTTCTTGGCACACTGATTTTGACCGTGGATAACCCCGTTTACCTGACCAGGATTTGGGGCTCATGGCGGTTGTGACCTGTCAATAGGGGGTGCTTACTCCTCAGAGGCACCTAATCCCACCTCTGGTGTGTCCAGGGGTCCGTGTTTGCCCAACTATCTATTTTGTATTGCTTGTAGGAGTTATGAGATTGATCACTGTTCGTTATCTTCACCCTGTATCAAATGATAAATCTTAAGAACAGTGATCAATCTCCATGTAGCAAGAACTGAACAAGATAATTAAATTAGACATTCTTTACATGCTTGATTAACTTACTGCTAACATCCCTATGCAATGTCACTTTTAGTGATCCTTCCGCGATATTATATATGAATTACATTACATTTAACTTATATGAAATACATTAACATTGCTATTAGATTATTTTGAGTTTGTAACGTAGTTATCTATCAATGTTATAAATATTGGTAATAAATACCAGCCCTTACCTGAATGCGTATTTGATGTTTTCATCTCAGTCCGGTTCTCATATTAATATCTCAATAAACTGCGATGTTTCGAGGGAAAAAGGGGATAAAAAACGTTTACTATATAAATCAGTGTAATCATATGAAATAACCAGAAATAAGGGTGTCTTAGGATTATCAACAGGGCACACTACTTAAAGATTATATGTGTTTTATGCATAAACGAGACGAGAAAAAAACGGAAATGCGTTTTCTTCGTAAAATTTTCGGGAAAACTTTTACACCCTAAAGAATAAATAACAACCATTTATTAAATATAAATTGGCCAATTTATATACGCCAAATCCACAATGAAGACTCTTAGTGATCGCCTTAAAATATATTTAATAAGGAATTAGGCCATATAACAACAAATCGGCGAATATCAATATCGGGTATCGCGTTACATTTACACCCACCCTGAAAATGGCGAGTTCATAATTTTATTCCTACCCCATCATACATGAAGATCGGACAACATTGAATAAATAAAAGTGTTGGACAGGGATGTTTCATAAAGAAATGTTTCAATATGTCCTGCTGCAAATGTCTCTGAAAACATTTCCACAACCGCTGAACAAAATTGAGTGGGGGTTGACTATAATTGAGAGAGAGAGAGAGAGAGAGAGAGAGAGAGAGAGAGAGAGAGAGAGAGAGAGAGAGAGAGAGAGAGCGCAAACTAACAGCAAACCAACAATACATGTATTCTAGCAAAGTTGAACCCTACAACTGCCCACCCCAAGGAGTGTTTGAACGTCGCTATAAGGTTAGCTAGACATTCAGGGTTGACTGCTTGTAAACTTGTTAAAAGACCTACTTGCCCTGCATATTTTACATGTGTTACTACATGTATCTCTTCTAATGAGGTACGATGGACCTAATTCGTTTGTAGTACATAATATCGTATTGTATTTTTTCATACGGTAGAATATGCAGTAAAATGTACTAAATTGACGAGGTATGTCCATTTAGTTACAGGTACAATAATGAAATTGATTCATCTAAATATCATTTAGCAGAAATTTTATCACGTACGATCGGGCGACTATACTAAGAAATTTATTCGCCCGTGGTAAAATAAATGCGTCTTGGGCGGTCGGGCGCACGGTTATTTCAAACACTGCAACGGGCTTAATACTCTAAATGTATAAAGAAAAAGAATGTGAAGTTGATCGAAAATTAGAAAAAAGTAGCTGACGTTTCAAGTGAATCTGCAATACAAGTTTAAAATAATTATAGTTTTACAACGCGTTTATGTTTTTGAGGGGTTGTTTGGCTCGGGAAATTGAGCATGTCTATATGTTTGTGGGGGGGGGGGGGTGTTAGATTAACATAAATATATTGTAAAATAGAAACAATTGGAGTTGTATTTCTGGATAGAGTATTACGATATGATTAACCTACATGTATCTGGAATTAAAAATGTAACCATAATGGGATTCAACAATAAAATTACACTATTAGTTATATTAGTTAATGCATTGTTACTACGATCATGCGATCGCAAAAGAAGGGAAAAAAATCAATTAGTAGCCGCGAAACACAATTAGATATTGAGCGCAATATATGTACACATTTATATATATTGAGAAATTTTGCGATATACATTTTGTAAATAATAATTATCTTGTCCACATATACTTGATATTTCCCCTTCAAAACCAAGAATCAATAACGTTGTTTTGAGTTCTTTATGAAGTGAGGCATAAAAAGTAAATGAACAACGTTGTTGAATGACGTCGCGAATATTTATAACGTTATTTGTTAAAAACGGTTGCTTTGATGGTTTTTATCAAACTTTGACATCTTTGTCTTTTAAAAACGAACTCGAATACCTCATATTTTTTTTTATAAATATTTTTTTTCAAATTATTTTTGTTTCGCTATGATATTAATATTATCAAGTTGAACAGCACCAAATTATGTTTATTTTAAGTTGAATTACGTTATGAATAAAGTCAATCACTATTATATTCTATATAATTCAATGGAAAACAGTGTCACTATCGTTAAAACAATGATACGTTGAAGACGTAGTTACTAAAACAAACCATGCTGTTGAATGAAACACAATTTTCACAGAGTAGTACATACATTGTCAAGATACATCGGTCAAATTTTCAGATGCGGTTTTCGAGTGAGAAAAAAAGGTATGTAGACCCGCGACCTACATTAAATGGAAACACAGCTGTAAGACGTTATCTATTAATTTCAACAAAACTCCCTTGCATTAAATGGAAATAAACTGTGTTGAATTACAATTATATCAATTTTACCTTTCATATATCTATACCAGACAAAATCTACACACTTTTTGATTTTGACTAACAACGAGTATTTGTCGTAAACATCACTTCCGACTGCGACTTATTGATTACAACTAAGAATACATATTGTGTTATCACGCGTTTTACATATGTTCACAAATACCTTCCACTTATTCTCTTGTTAAGTGTAAAACTTATACGGTACCAATTTTGGAGCACCAGATGCACATTTCGACAAACTATCATCAGGGAGATTGAGAATTATTGACGCATTACATTGTAATTTAGAAATAATGAGATTATTGATTATCTCTTGTTTGCCTACAATTGTTAAAAATAGTTATCCCCAGTTATCGAGTATGCTGATAATTTGATGAATTGTTAAATTTATTTCTCCCCATTTATCGAGTATGCTGGTAATTTGATGAATTGTTAAATTTCTTTCTCCCCAGTCATCGAGTATGCTGATAGTTTGATGAATTGTTACATTTCTTTCTCCCCAGTTATCGAGTATGCTACGATAAGAAAATCCTCTGTATAATACCCATTTTACGAAACAATACATATCTAGATTTTTAAAATAAAAGATCCGCATTTTTATCACACACACAAATACAAGAACAATCGTGTCAAGGTGAATTTTATGAATATCTAGTCATTTTAGAATGGACACAACATGCACGACGATGGTACTGTACATTTTCTGAAGATGTCGTAGATGGAAGATTCGCAGTATGTTGTCTCCATTCATCTTAAACAGAAATGTGAATCGGAAATACATGATAGGCATTTGCATGTTCCAGGATGATTTTACTGGCTACGTTTATAATATAGAGGCTATTGCAGATACGATTAAGTGAGTTGGTGTGACCTGAATTTTTAATGAGTGAATTCAATTGTTCTCGGTCGGTGTAAAACTGAACACCTCTATCATAGGAATATTGATACTTTTTTTTCACAATTAAAACTTAGACGGTACAATTTCGATGCACCAAATGCGCATTTTCACAAATAATATATTTTGAGTGATATATTCGATACAACTTGTGTTCTTCAAATTGATTTCAATTCTTCTTTTTTTTTTCGAATGACAAACAATTGGAAACCAATACTATTAATTTCAAATGGTTATGTTACTCGTTAGTGGAACTGAGAATCATGACAAAGTTAAGATACACATGGGAAACTATTCCAGTATCACCTGCATATAGTGTTTATATATATCAACTAATTCGATATCCAAGAGCTTGTTATGCGTATAGCCAGTTTTTAAATCGAGGTACGCTACTGACAAACAAGTTGATGGTACAGGGATTTCAACAGTCTCGATTGAAGTCAGCATTTCGCAAATCCTATGGTTGTTATAACGATCTAGTTCGTCAATACAACCTATCGTTGGGTCAAATACTGTCTGACGTGTTTTATACCGATTGTTAAGCCGTTCTTGGCACACTAATTTTGACTGCGGATAACTCCGTTTACCTGATCACGATGTGGGGCTCACGGCGGGTGTGACCGGTCAACAGGAGATGATTACTCCTCCTAGGCACCTGATCCCACATCTGGTGTGTCCAGGGGTCCGTGTTTGCCCAACTATCTATTTTGTATTGCTTTTAGGAGTTATGAGATTGATCAATGTCCGTTATATTCACCTTGTGTTAATGAAAGCAAAACAATGATAGTTCCCTTTACATTTCTCTTTCTGTTTAAAGCAGAATTACATTAAGTGAGTTACTGACCACCCATATCATTAAGTCAGAAACTAACTAAACTTCAAATATAAGCATGATTTAAAGATTTGGAAAATCAAACAATGCTCATAATTTTGCAAACGTATAAATGATGTTCAAACATTCCTATAAATAATTATAAGTACGGGTTAATAGAACTATCGCTCTTTAATGTTTGATATCAATGTCGCGACCTTATTTTGTTTTACTTTGAAAAGGAAAAAATATATTTTAAAAAATGATATACTAACCTTGAAAACTCGTGTATCATATTTATCTTATACTTCTAATTTAATTTAAAACAGGATTTTAAATCGCTATAAGCATGGATTGACGTAGCTTCCTCTTTTTCATACGATTGGGCTTTAATTTGCTTGTCTTTGAAATGGAAAAAAAATAATAGAAAAAAATGTATTTGCCTTAAAAACTAGTACAACTTTTTACAATTCTCACCCATTAATATTTTGGTTGGTGATTTTGATGACAGATTATTTTGTTTGTTAATTGGTTGCATTTATCTTGTAATTAAATATTGCTCGTACTGTAATATCAATATTAATTGTCGCTGTCGGCATTGATCATCATTTCCATTACACAATGGTACGAATTACTAAATAACTATTTTGTACCCTAATTATTTCGAATTAATATATTCGCATCGTTTTTCTTTCACATTCATGTTTTCTTGCAAAATATCCATAATGTTGCCAAATTTCTATAATTATGAATGAAAATATGCCTTTCCCTATCATGTTCTGGTGATAGTACGAACTAGAACTAATCATTGCTATCTAATTTCAAAATCAATTTAAAGAATCACCTGAGTTAAACATTGATATTTTGTTTTCCAATGCTTTAAGGACATTGTGAATTTTATGTGATAGGGGGGCAAGACGGAAGGAGAATAACGAAACATTAGTTTTTGTTTACTATAGCCGCTGCATTTTCCATTCAAAGTGACATTTCTTCGAAGGTTTTATTTTACCATCGTTTTGACATTCAACACGATGTTATTGATACAATTATTAGTGTTTTATGGCACTGTGCTTTCTGTTACGTCCTACAAAGTATGTGATGTATGCTACTGTGCAGGTACCGAGGTATACTGCTGGCGGTGGAGGTTAAAAAAATCAGACAGACAACCAAAAGACAATAACACACCTGCAAGTATATTTATTCTGCATATATAATGGGCAACACTCTTGTAATGGATTATACATACACCAGCACTACTTAATGCGGTTTTAAAACGGGTGGATATAAAGCTGCAGTCCACAAAAAGAAAAAGAATTGTGAAACTGAACAGTAAACAATATAATTATTTATACACATAATTCATGAATAAGGTAGGGTAAACGCGGATTCCGACAACACGAAGGACAGGGTTGCATGCTTGGAAGAGTAAGCATCCCATATTGACCAGTGACACATGTCTAGTAATGGGTACAATTACGTTGTCGGTCCCCGGAAGTGTACGGAATGCGCATGTCACGCGACCCATATCCTGGCTGCTATGTAAACGGTATCACTACTGTAAGATGAGTCATTTTGCAATCCAAATGCTCCAAAACCAAATTATTTACCAATCACGGATATCCATGTCCTAAATCATAATGTATCGGTTAGGCAAAAGCATTCGATAGGAGTGTTTCTGGTTATGAGTTAAAAGTGAACAACACGCCTCGTCCAGAGGTAGGTAGATATGTGGCTTTCATGTTTATAATAATTTAACCACTGTTGATGAAAACTGAGGATGTAGTCAGATGTAGAAATTATTAAAATACATGAAATAAGCATCATTACTCATATTTGCAACGGCATGACGACACGAGCTGATTTTCCGAGATCCGGAGGTTAAATTTTGAATAGTTTTCACGACTCCCGATTGTTAAGGTCAATATCAGCTCAATCACCTAAGCAGTAGAACTATTTTGACCACTCTAGGGACGATTTATGCATGTTGAAATTAAAGCATTCTGCTATTTGTTATCTTGGTGTTTGTATTTTGTCATCCAAACGGGTGAGGTAACGCTTTATGGGATATGTTACGATTTAATAGATTGGTTATAATTAAGGGGAACAGTCGTTATTGACCTTGACAATCGAGAGTCGTGAGGACTATTCAAAATTCAACCTCCTATTTCATAAACGGAACCACTCCAAACAAATGTTCTTGCATATATGTTACACGTATGATTTAGGGTATGGGTAGCTGTGCAAATACAGCCACGAATATTCAGAATAAGACAAACTTGTATCAAACAGTTAATTATAATGTCCAAATAATAACTTATTTTCACAATATCTTTAAATTCCGTTGACATATTTGTTTACATTGAACACATGCTGAACTGAGAAAGTCATAAATATTAACTCTGTGCAGAATATGAGCGTGTAGAATCTACAACAGATGATATTTTGATAAATCATGGACCATTGTTTACTGATCGCATTCAAAACTCCAGTAAAGTATTATTCTGAACATGACACAAATGTCCAAAAATTCAAATTTGGGGTCAGAAACACTTCTTTTTCAAATAAAAACGTCTTTCGACGTACTGTTTTAGCAATTTTTTATGGTGACCGGCAACATGAATTCGTTCCCTTGAAATATATATCTCAAATAGGAAACGGGCTAATTCCTTGTCAAAATTAGTATGTAAAGAACGGTTAAACAATTTGTATGGAACACATCAGACAGCATTCTACCCAAAGTCTCTACCTCAGTGGTAAAATATATCAGATCTGAAAGCAAAATACAATATCAATGTTTACGTTCACAAAAGACACTTGTAGATTATTTCAACGTGAGTATACGCGGAATGAAAGGTTTAAGTAACTTGTGTAATCCAAGAAGCTAGTGATGTATCAATCACAAACTGACCGTTTTATTTCTCTGTATGTTATCCTATCGTTATGTATTTCAGAACCAACAATATATGTAACAGTTGTCTCAACAACGTAACTTTCATATGTTATTGATTTGTGGGAATTTAAAATAAAGTCATTCTTACAAGGCTTGCTGGTAAACTGTTAGTCCCCGAGGGTCTCTACAGCCCAGTAGCTAAGTACTTCGTTACTAGCTTGAAAATACGGATGTATATTTAATTGCTGTTATAAAATTTAGAAATTCATTTCAAAATTAAGGATTATCTCCCTCATGCATAGCTCTTATCCTTGGACGAATTTGGCTCCACATGTTTGGCACGCTGTTTTTGGCTATATTTAGATATACAACTTCATAGTTATCTCGGATTTCCAACATTTCGGTTGAGCATCACTGAAGAGACATTATTTGTCGAAATGCGCTACTGGTGCATCAAAATTGGTACCGTATAAGTTTTACATTTACTCTTTGAGCACTAAACCAATCGAATTAAACTATGTTTACTAGACCTGACATTACATTCACTAACCCTGACAAACTATCAATAAATCTATTGACAAACGTTACGTTTGAACTAAAACGTATTTCATCATAGACATAGTCTCATAATTGATGTTTTCATTCCAAAACATGCTATTTTTCGGAATCTCTAGATTATAACCCACACGGACAATCTTAAGTCCATTAAGAATACGATGACCCCGACCATTTAATTTCTTTCTATTTCATCAATCTGTTTTGTTTCTTCCATACGTGTTCTTCTATTCTCTTGGGACATCTTTCTCTGCGGACAAAAATCCGTATTTAAATAGAAAAAAAAACACCCCAGCTATCAGACGTAATTTATTAATTTCATCAAATTCCCTTGCATTAAATAGAAATAAACTGTGTTGAATTAAAAGGAGTTCAATTTTACCTTCCATATATCTAAACCAGACAAAAGTTTACACACTTTTTGACATTAATTAACAACGAGTATGTGTCGTAAACATCACTTCCGACTGCGACGTATTGATTACAACTAAGAATACATAATGTGTCATCACGCGTTTTACATCTGTTCACAAATACCTTCCACTTATCCTCTTGTTAAGAACAAAATGCCTAGTGAAACAATATGAATTTGAATTCATTTTTTTTAAAACACGACCAGTCAGATTAGTACGCAGCTCAGCTAAGGCTATCCGAAAAAAAAAAACACAATGCTGTTATAAATGTACATCTGTGCACTTCGCACCATATGACGTCAAAATGTAAAAGTACGTCACAGCGTACATGTTCTGAAAGCTGTATCGCGGGGAAAGTGTCATAATATTTTGTCGTTATTTACTATTGTTATCAAGTTATAAGCTGTATACGTGAAAACATTTCTTGTCGAATGATTATATATATTATTCCTTTATGATATAAAATCACTCTCCATTTTTAATATATAGTATGCACGAAGGTGATATTCATATTAGATTGTGACCTTGAAATCGCCCCCAATCTGAATGGCTGATGTGTTTAAAAATGTCCTCGTGTACATAAATAATCTTATACTACATGTTTTTCGCACACTGATTTTGACTACAGCTGATTTTCTTGATATGATCAAGATATAGGGTTCACGGTGAGTGTGACCGGTTGGCAGAAAATGCTTACTCCTCGTAAGCACCTGGTCTCCTATAACGAACAAGAGATATATCCCATATCCCCTGTAAGCAATACAAAATAGAAAGTTCGGCATACACGGGACCCTGGGTGTACAGGGGGTGAGATGAGGTGTGTAAGAGGAGTAAGGATACCCTATATATGTAAATATATAAATAATAAAATATTGTGACATCCTATTTTGACTTTGCAATAAAGATATAAACCTTGAGCAATGAAGATAGGTACACTAATATTCGATATAAGTTACCTATATTTCTATCAGTTTTTTAACTTTTCTTTTAATCTCACAAACCTCTAATCGAAGTGAACGTATTTTCCCATATTTTGACTTACGGGGGTTTGGAGGCAGATAAACCAAATATACAACATACTTATATAATATGCTTATACATCAACATCCCTCGTCATTGAAATTCCCAGTATTGTATTTCAGCAGAGTTTGATATTTCCCTGCATTTCCAAATATATTCCCGTTATTGTATACAGGCATTTTAATTACAAACCAACTTTATGAAGTCTAGATATAGACCTATATATACATAAACCACCTACATACTTTTATATTCGTATTCTTTTAACTATAGGGCTTGTCATAACTGGTGATGCTGATATTATTTCGAATAAAGACCCAAATTCACTTATTTTGATAGGTAATCAATTAAACAACACCGCTCTTTCAATTGGAAAACAATTGCATGCGTACTATGAATTCGGTTAAACATTATGCTCAGGCTATTGGTTAAATATGAAAGGGGAGAAATTTCATGGAAATGAAATAGGTTGATAAAACGTATCAAAGGAATATCTAAATAAGATTTTAGACGTAGGGGATCAAAAGTTGTTGCCATCTCTTCGTCTGTGTTTACTAAATTAGAAGTGATAACAATCGTATAGATTAAATGAGAAAAATGTTTTAGTTCCAGCTAAACAAAATGTTGATAGGGCTCGTTATTACAACTACATTTTAAACTAACTTGCCATTGATTTCACATCTGACAATCCTATTTACACCCCCTTACCCTTTCAAAAGACGAGTTTCTTAAAACCATGATTCGGTTTTAAATATATTTCATAACCAAGAGAATGCAACTAATTGAAACAATAGAGGTACCTTACCTATACTTTGCTCGCCAACTTCACAGACTTTTACAAAACTACATTGCTGGATCCAGTGTATCTTTGATCAAACCCTTATCTTTGCTCCTCACGAAATTATTAGGAGCTGTGGTAGAATAAGTTGAATCCTGTTGTGCTACAACCTACAACAGAAGTAGATTAAATGAAGTGTGGATCCTAAATTATTCTGAAGAACTTTCAGTGAATTAGAAATCACAAAAATAATTTATAGTCAACAGCATAACCGCCTATGATTTTTCAAGGCCTCGTAGACACTTAATTACTAGACTTGTTTGCCATCATGAACAGTTGCTTCTTCAACAAAAAATAGCACATTGAAATATATGCATCAAGTGATCAGTCTTTCAAAAATGACTTTGTCCAACACCACTTGTACACACGCGTACTCAGATGTTGATATGAGAAAATAAGCTGGAGTCCCTCATTGACAATGTCTTTGTAGTATTTGGTATTCAGGGCTTTCAACATTTTCTTGTATTTTCCACGATGGGAATTGTGCTCTTTTATTACGTTGATATTCTGAAGAGAAAAAAATATTCAATTAATTAACTCGTACATGGAATATGTATGTTATTGTAGTCGTAATCTTGTCATTTAAATATATCTACGACGTTTTATTTATAAACATTTGTTATTTTCATTTATATTTCGATTCTATAAATCCCAGTGAACTCCACTATTGGGACACTGTTAAATATTTCAATCAATATATCTGTTGATGGTAATTAAAATGCCACTCATCATTATCACAAACGGGAAAAAAAAAGTTTCCGCATCGTGAATTTCCTATATTTATGTACCAACATTCCACCATCCCCTGCATAAAGTGTTCATTTATGAATTTATGAAGTTAACAAACATGGATCAGTTTCATAACTGTATACATTGCGTATAATCTGTTTTTATCTTTTATTTAATGCAATATCAACAAATATATTAATCATCCATCAACACTATTTCTTTACATCAATACATTAATGAATTTGTAAGTTTATGCTAAAGAAGGGAAATATTTTGATATCAATTATATTTTGATTTTAAATGTATTTCAAAGGGTTTACAATAAAGTTTACAATAGTAGATTGAATTGTCAAGTCATGCAAAGCTATTGTTTACCACATGAAAGGTTACCTTTGTTTACCTGTAAAGCACATAACCACATACACCAACAGTCTGCCTCCAGGTAAACAAATTGTGAAGGAGCCGTCTTCCTCCAAACCGGGCCTCTCATATACACACTTTCTTAAATATATTTTCAATACACATTTTTGAATACAATTGTTCTACAATGTATCTATATTTATTTAAAGCCTGTTTCACTGAGACATATAAATTCTCACTGTTACAAGAGGTTTCATTTAGTCTACAATTCATTTGATCTTCACCTCATATTTATAAATCTGAAGTGCAATGAAAGAAATAAAAATGTGAAGAGCCTCTGATAGATTTGTTTCATTATAAAATCCTATGACAATATGTTTTCAAGATATTTCAATATTTAATACATTGTTAATCCTTTTCCATATTCTTTTAGACGTTCTGCCGGCATATATAAGGTGTTATATGTTTTTAATTTCACCACAGTTTTCACAATATTTTTGTATATTTGGATTCCATTTGCTAACATTCAAATTATTATTCAAAATTTTATATAACAATTGATAGTTAACCTCTGATATTTGGGTTTTTTTTGAAAAAAAATCGACTTTTAGTAGATAAATTGTCTTCCATCAATATTTTGAAATATTAAACCTTTCTGTTCAAATGTTTCTGTAATTGGCTTAATGAATTTGTTATCAACTAATATGTCATCTAAGAAAGATCATTTAATATTCAATATATTAACAAAGCTATATCCTTTAAATAATACATGTATGAAAGGTGAAGATAACGAACAGTGGTCAACCCTATAAATCCTACAAGCAATAGAAAATAGATAGTTAGGCAAACACGGACCCCTGGACACACCGGGAGTGGGATCATGTGCCTAGGAGGAGTAAGCATCCCCTATCGACCGGTTGATTTAATATTAATACAGGAAGTTGTTTTTGCAGTGAAATATACCTGTAAAGCGGTTGAACATTTTTTTTTTAAATATAGTTTTCACAGATAATACTGTTTCTATGAGAGATTAAATCTTGATACTATTTTAAATATCTAAATACACCATTATTATCATATAAGTCTTTGGTGTATATAAGTCCTGACTTGACCCGATTATGAAAATAAATTGGATGATTTTTGACCTGAAAAGGGTATTTTTTTTCCAAATTGGTAAAAATAAGGATTCGTCTAAAGTAGTCATAGAGATATATTTATCTGGTGTGTCCAGGGGTCCGTGTTTGCCCAACTATCTATTTTGTATTGCTTGTAGGAGTTATGAGATTGATCACTGTTCGTTATCTTCACCTTGCATTTAATCATTGTGGTTTTGTTAAAAACGCAAATTGCTTCTTAATAGAACAACGTCAGAAATGTAATATATTTATATTCTTTCACATTTCTTAAGTTTGTTTTAATTGTATATCTCAGCGATAAATTTTCTTTTTGAAAAAAGCCGCCGCGATGGCCGAGAGGTTAGAGCGATTGCCCCAGATGCGGAAGGGCGGGGTTCGAATCCCGGTCGCGACATACCTAAGTCGTTAAAACAGGTAGTGACAGTTCCATCACCAAACATTCGACATCAGGTGTGAATGTCACGGGTCGTCGGAAATGACCTTAAAAACGGATGACCCATCTCACAGTAGGTGTGGCAAGCTAAAGAACCTTCACTACGCAATGACCGTAAGCGCCGAGCATAGGCCTAAATTTTAGCCCTTCACCGGTCTTGATGACGTGTCCATATGAATGTAAAATTTTCGAGGGAGATCTCAAGCAAGAAACAATCAATCATTTTTGTTTTGAAAAATATGTTCAAGAAATGTTAAGAGACTGAATTTAGTACTTAGCAGACGTGTAATCCAAAAAGCTTTTAATGAGAAAACCTTGGATTCAACACCAAAAATACTGATTCCATCTTTTAATTTCTTTCCAATAAGTGGATTTGTATTGATTCTTTCCCCTTTATTATATAGAAAATTAAATATTTTACTGTTCATTTCCTTAAAAAATTCCTTAGGCGGATTGAGAATTATCGACGCATTGCATTGTAATTTAGAAATAATGAGATTATTGATTATTTCTTGTTTGCCAAAAATTGTCAAATTTCATTTTTCCCCAGTTATCGAGCATGCTAATAATTTGATAGATTGTTCCTATCCGATTGTTTTGGGACACAATATGTTGTTATATCCTATAAATATACCCAATGTTTTAACTGGATTATTTGTTATAATTAGAGTTTCAATCATTTCACGTGTGTTTTTAAAGAACCTAGCAATGTACATTCTGATTTATTTAGATTAAGCTTTAGACCTGCGAATCCAGATAATTGTTTTAATGTTTTAATTGCTTACTTTACTTATTGCACATCCTTTAAGGGGTTTGTGGAATCATGTACATGTTGTGTATTTTTGTTATCTCTTTGTTAATTCCAATTTCAAAACCATGTATTGTGGCAGAAAATCTAATTCTTGTAGCTAGCATACCTGTTGTGATGATGAACAGTGATGGTGATATTGGACATCATTGACGAATACATCTAGTCATTCTACAAGTTTTAGATATGTAACCGTTATTCTTTACTCGAAATACAACTTTATCGTAAAATGTTGTAATCCAGTTGCTAAAAATTGTTCCAAAATTTAAAGCTTTTAAAGTTTCAATCATAACACTTTATTCTACGGTATCAAAGGCTTTTTAAAAATCTAAAAATAATAAATTGTCATCTTCGTTCTGAACTTAACATAAATCAAAATATCTTGAATTTATCGAAAATTATTCCCTAAATAGCTGTCTTTAATAAATGCTGATTGGTCTATATTTATAAATTTTTATATGACTGTTTGTAAACGTTTAACCAAAAGAAATGCTCGAATTTTATAATCGCAATTTGTTAGACTAATTCGTCTATAATTTCTAATATTTGACTTTTTACCTTTTTTTTGATAAATAATACTTATTATTGACAGCCTTTGCGATTTTGGGAGCTTTTTACTTTCAGCAGCTTTCATCAAAGAACTGAAAAAAATAATGCCTTATATCATTCAAGAAAAGGTTGTAAAGTTTAACTGGTATAGCATCTGTACCTTGAGATTTATTGTTTTTCATATTTTTATTCCGTCTTTGCATTCGGATAAAGTTTAGAGACCCTCGCATATATTTTTTTTCACATTCTTTAGTTTATTTTCAATATTTGTTTCTCCGATGTAATTCTTGATTCTACGCTTCCCTTATCCGAAGAATACAGATATTCATTAATATGGACAGGGGATCCTTACTCCTAATAGACACCTGGTCTCACATTTGGTGTGTCCAGAGATCCGTGTTTGCCCAACTATCTACTTTGTATTGCTTATAGGAGTTATGAGATTGATCACTGTTCGTTATGATCGCCTATGCGGTCCGAAAAATGATTTTAAGCAAGACAGAACAAAGCTTATGATACGTAGGAGCATTGATCTGCATAAAAACCTACATATGAGGATGTGGTTGATAACGTCAACCTTCCACTAGACAAGTATGCAGTAGTTTTCATCATATCACTGGCAGTGGTAGGTCATTGGTTAAAACGACCACATGGTAAACCAACATATTTTGAGCCCAAGACCCATGAATCACCCACCATAACAAGTGAGAGTCACGTATTTTAGTAACTTGTTTTAAAACAGATCTTCGATGTTGTGGTGGGTTCTGACACGTTTAATAATCACCAATGAGACGA
The DNA here is from genome assembly GCF_947568905.1 of Ostrea edulis. NCBI lineage: Eukaryota > Metazoa > Mollusca > Bivalvia > Ostreida > Ostreidae > Ostrea > Ostrea edulis. Next base: position 65,747,744 of record NC_079171.1, read on the forward strand.
CTATGAACGTTAAACGTTAACATAAATATATGACGAAACGAAACATAGGTTCTTAAAGAATCTTCTTAGGACGCTCCTATATTTACCTCCTCGATTTAAAATCCGATGCCACCAATTATGAAGACGTAGAGGTAGCATGGAAGTAGAAAAAAAACTTCGGAAATCAGGTTCATCACATGCAGTGGTGATGCTTGACTGTGGCCAATCGCATTGTTTGGTTCTGGTATATACCAAAGTTGTTTAGAAAACATTTGTGAAAGTTGCAATAAACTATATTCACTGGATACATATTACGTATAATTTATTTAATTTATAAACCAAAATACGTTTTATTGACTATTGAAAGACGAAGATAACGAACCGTGATCAATCTCATAAAGCCTATAAGGCATACAAAATAGAACCCCTGGACCACTAGCAATACCAGGGACCAGGTACCTAGGAGGAGTTAGTACCCCCTGTCGACATATAACACCCGGCGTGAACCCTATATCCTGATCAGGTAAACGGACTTATCCGTAGTCATAATCAGTGTGTAAAGAACTGTCTAAAAATTGGTATGAAACACGTCAGAGAGCATTTGACCTAATTATAGGTTGTATTTGGGAACTAGATCATCATAACGACCATATAATTTGCTGATTCTAAATGTGATTGTTGGAACCCCTGTTCCATCAGCTTGTTTGTCAGTAGCCTGCTTCGATTTAAAAACCTGACAACACGCAGAAGAACATCTTGGGTATCGAATCATGTAACTGCACCTTTGTAAATTATAAGCATGACTATTGCTGGAAGTGTCTGTAAAATAATGTAATCATGTTTCCAAGGTCATTTGTTAAGAAGTAGAGTAGTGATTATGAATCACACCATCCGTTATCGAAAATAATTTAAAGAAAGTATAGCATTTATACAGTTACTGCTATTAACTGTTATCCGCAGTCAAAATCAGTGTGCCAAGAACGGCTTAACAATCGGTATGACACACGACAGATAGCATTTGGCCCAATGGTAGGTTGAATTGACGAACTAAATCGTTATAATGACCATTTAATTTGCGAATTCCTAACTTCAATGGATACTGTTGAAATCACTGTATCATCAACTTGTTTGTCAGTAGCCTGAACCAATCTAAAAACTGACCATACGAAAAACAAGTTCTTGCGTATCGAACCAGTTGAGATAGCTGAACAGTATATGCAGGTGAAAGTTGAATACTACTGGATACATATGGGAGTTGTTGATGGAGAAGCTAATTCCGTAAATCCCAAAAATGGAATGCAAAATTGACCATTGGGCAAAGACAGACGTTTGAAGACAATGCCAAGTTGTGGGTGATTAAGGATAGTCTTTCCTCACCAGGAGCTATATTCAGCACATACAATGCCTATTGTTCATTTAACAAACTCCTCTCGCAATATATTACTTCGCCCAGCAAAATAAACCCGCGATAGTATATCTTCGTTTTGACTAAAGTCATGCTTAAGCAACTGCGCTGTGAATTGCCATGTTTTCAGCAGAATGATTGTTTGGAACGTGTAACTGACCGCAATTCTGAGTATAAACTACAAATCAAACGCTGTTATGGTATATGTTGTGCCGTTATGTTAAATTCCTGTAGCATTTTAAAAATTCCAAATGACATATTAGATCACATGTAGGGTATCTGAGTACAAAATCAATCTTCTCATTCCATGCTATTGTGTTTGTACCTCCATCCATGCATTTTACTTTTTTTTTTTCAAAACCACGTTTCCCAAGCATTTGTATACATTGTATAGGGTAATATATATCTAAATAAAGTATAATAAGGGTCAACATTTTATTCATTCCCTGGATATTCAAAATGAATTCCAATAATCAACGAACAAAATAATTCCTAGTTGATATCAAATAGAATCAGTCGTTATGTAAACCGAGAAAGGAAACGTCATATCCAGTGTTCAAAAGTAAACGTTACATTAATTATACACCATCAATAGTAGTATATAGCAAGCAGAATCAATTCAGATCTAAATGCAGTAAATAGAAATATATCTAGTATGTAGTTCATGACATAGAATATAGTATTCTAAATAGCTATATGTTATCGCAAATAGAATCAATCCTATTCGATGAAGAGGTGAAGAAAATCAAAAGTGATAAATCTATTAAAGTATTTAATTATTACTAAATTAAGAGATGGACAAATACGGCATTCGACATTCCAAGGTTGTAATCAATCGCCAAAAGGGAAGTACTGCATCCCTTATCGATATGTCACACATTATCTTCACCTTTCATATGGAAAATTGAATTCCTATGAAAAGCAAGATCAATCTAAATGTACAGCAAACAAAATAAGTCATAGCGTACAGTACACAAAATCAATCTTAGTGTTTACCAAGTAAAACCAGTCTTAGTGCATGGCAAAAAAAAATCAATTTTAGCAAAGAAAAATTCTTAGAAATTAACAAATATATTCAATTTTATTATCGCTTGATTCCCTATTGTTTAACGTCCCTCTTGATAATATTCCACTCATATGGAGACGTCACCATGTAGGCCTATGCTCGGCACTTATGGTCTTTAAGCAGGGAGGGATCTTTATCGTGCAAAACCTGCTGTGATACGAAAACCACCCTCATTTAGTCACCTTTTACGACAGGCAAGTGCTATTGGGGACCTACGCTAACTCGGGTCGTCAATGAATTTAATATAATCGTTATTGTTATTATCATGTTGTTATTGTGATAAGTCAATATTAACAAATTATTAGCATTCATACCTCAGTTACCTCTTGTTAACACCTTTCAACATTAACCGTAACTTCAGAAGTCTGCACGGGTCTCCTAATTTTACAACTGGACAACTTGAAATGTATTGCCAAACTAAGAATAATGTTGGTTCCCCAGTTTCGATCTAAAGTAAGGAACTAGGTGACGAAGTCACGATTACAATGAGTATTTACATTGCATATAGTGTAGCATAGATACAATTTGTAACGTGTAAAGGTCACCCAGTCAAGTGCTGATTTCGCTCGTTGTTACTTTACTTGCGTGATCAGGGGAAAGACCCAACAGCATCTTTCGAAAAGATAGCTCATTATCGAGGCAGTATAAGTTTCATCTGATACAGTTCGCTACACACACCCCTGCTCGGGAAGCTTTGCGCAGATGCTTAGTGTGAGTCCTTTCTGAGCCTTTGGCACCTGCTTAGTAACGACACCCGCTGTTCCCGTTGACAACAGTCGTCGTTCCCTGACGTCCTTATCCAAAGATTCGAAGATACTCTAACTCAAGAAGGCCTCCTAGCAAACACCAACATTTGATATAAATTGAACCGTTGTATTCTTCCCCGCCTCTGTTATTTGTAACTGTGTTAAAGCTAGGTTTCGTCCCTACATTGCATTATTGTTATCCATGATACTGTCCTTGAGTTCGCAAAAAAAAAAAAGGTTAGTTACCTGTGGCTAGTCTGCTCTTCTGTAAGGATAACCTCTACTTTTAATCGTTTTGTCTCGCATTCTCCAGCTCCCTTTGTTGTTGGACGTCCCCATTTTCCAGATGAGACATGCAATTTTGAAAGATGAAAATATGATTAGTATGCATGTCTTCCTTTTCAATCTCCATGACTTCATATTGATGAGGTATCTTGTTGAGCTTCTCTGTCATCCCTGAGCTTTAGTTTTCTTGAACGTCCAGAGAGGCCCTGGAGTATTTGTTTTTCATTTGCGTGAGCTGTGCTTGTCAGTAAGTCTCTTTCCCCCGAACCTTCCTGTGAGTTTGGTTATATAACTCTTGATAACGTTTTGTTCTGAAATCCACATATCCCAGCAGTCATTATACAGTTGTCTCTAACAAAGCCTTAATTTCTCCATTAGCTCCCAATCCTCCTAACAGTGTTTCACCAGCTCTATTAATTTATCTCACGTCTCATCCGTCTGTCTTGAGCTTCATTATATTCAGGATTTATTGCCGTGAAGTATACTACTTTTTTACGTCTTTGTTTCAATAGTGAATTATCCTCTTTCAAAGATGAAACGTTATGCTGCTGTTCTTCACACAATACCCTAACTTCTCGATATTCACTGATTTTTGGTTTTTCTTTTCCTTCACAGATCTTCGCTAATCTAATATAAGTTTTTCTTCCCCGTTTTCATGCATCAAACATAATTGGGCTTGAGTAGATTATTCTCACATATGACTTTTTGATATTTGAAATTTTCCGTATTCCCTTTTTGCAGCATTTATTCCATAATATCATATCTATTGCATTCTTCACTGATGCTTTTTTTTTTCCTTTGTGACGACATCGTATGAGATACTCTGGTCAGCTGTTCATCTACGAATATTGGTGATACTTTGTTCAGCAGTGAATGCATTTTTGATGAAAATTTCAGAATATATTCTTGATATTGTCTTCTCATGTTCTGCAGCTGAGTTCCACAGGTTCCTATCAAGGTAATTACATAATCGCTGTTTCATGGAAGAATGAAATTGAGAAATATTTAGCCTCACATCTGGACTAAGTTGAGGCGCAGATGTAAGTGAACCATCCTTCAAGCAAAAAGATAACTCCTATGTCTGTCGACAAAATCTCTTTGAAATCATGTTTGATTGAATCCACAAGAATTTTTAGATTGTGTTGTTTTTTTTACCATTGAAAATTGGCATACTTTGTGTGGGCTCATTAGGATTAGGAGTTTCATCATTCTCTTGAAATTGGTTCGTATTGTTGCACAAATTGTGTCCAATGTATTCATTTCAATATTCAAATATCTGCACATTGTCACTGGATATATGGTAATGAGAGTTTATATTTCTATCATTAACCTGATAAGAAAATGGTGATTAATTCGTTGGTTGTCTTCACATGTAGCTGCCAGGTATAGTTTCTTCCGAGTTTTTGTTATAGCCATCATTGTGATTATGCATTTAATATTTGACATCGCATTTGCCACAGAAACATATCACTGGGTCAAATGCTGTCTGACGTTTTTCATACCGAGATCTTTCTTGGCACACTGATTTTGACTATGGATAACTCCGTTTACCTGATCAAGATGCAGGGCCCACGGTGGGTGTGACCGGTCGACGGTGAATGCTTAATCCTCCTAGGCACATTACCCTACCTCTAGTATATCCAGGGATCCATGTTTACCCAACTCTCTATTTTGCATTGCTTATACGAGTTATGGTATTGATCACTTTTATTTCCCTCTCCTAATTAAGATTAATCATTGGAGATAATAACATACTTTTTCACCTATTCATTATGTTTACACTTCATTAACAGCTAGGAAGAAAAAAAAAAAAACGCTGTCGTCAATTGTTACGAATTTATTTGATAAAGAACAAGTTTAAAAGTTAACATATCTATTTAATTAAATATTATTACAATAAATAAATAATTTCAAACTGTTAGTGTCCTTGACTCAGTTTTATCTTCTTCACACCTGTCAACGTTAACCGTGACTTCAGAAATCTTAACGAGCTCTTATTTTTACACCTCGACAACTAATTACTGACAAGTAACTCTGATCACTAAGTCAAACTGCTAACGACATTCTGTATTTATACGTAACAGATGCTTATGAAGACCCGGATGTAAATACGTAGATATCTAAGTCACCATTACAATGAGTATATACATATGTTTTTAAAGCAAGACATATATAAGAAAGTATATCAATAAAAGAAGAAATACACAGAAACATTCGTTATTTTTCAAGCTGTGCCACATTCTCAACATAATCACGGTTATTTCTAATTATAAACAACAAGATCGGGATCGAGATATCCATGATGTCGTCCGAATTCCTGTAATGTTGAGGGGATAAAAAGCAGTATGTAAAGATTTCCCGATGTATGTCAAGTATAAACGATGAGACATATGTTTTATAATAATAAAGTGACAATATAACGTAGTAAATGATACTACTGTAGTAGGGATTTGTATAGAGACAAACTGCACAAAACACAAAAATCAACCAAAATCTGCCTTTTCTCTATAAATAAATAGACGTTACATAAAAATTTATAACAAGTATACAGTAAACAAAATTATTCTTAGTGTATGTTAAAGAAAATAAATATCAATGTGTAGTAAACATAATCAAGTGTAATAGATTGTAAACAAAATAAATCCTAGTGTAAAATAAAAAAAATATATATTCTAGTGTATAGTACAAAATCAACCCCAGTTTAAAGTAAACAAAATCAAACACTACTGTGAAGTAGATAAAACCAATCCTGAAGTATACTAACCAAAATCAATCTTAGTGTGTAGTAAACATAACAAATCCAATCTATAGTAAAACAATCAATGCTAGTGTAAAGTATACAAAATTAAACCGTGCAGTAAACACAATTAATCATAGTGTATACTAAATTAATGCATCTGTACAAATTGTACAGTAAACAAACAATAGTACATAGTAAACGTAATCAAACCTAGTGCATGTCATATCAAATAAATTCTTGTGTACGGTAAACGAAATTAACCCTAGTGTGTAGTAACGGACATGAATCCCAGAGTGTTGCAAACATAATCAACTCTAGTGTATAGTAAACAAAATCAATCCTAATGCATCGTAAACAAATCGACACTGGTATATAGCAAACATATTAAAATATAGTGTGTGGATAACGATATGAATATTGATGATCATATTGAATCCAAGTTGTCAATGTCGACGGAGTTAATGTTAAATGATGTTGAAGAACAACACCGGTTAACAATAATTGATACAGTAATTAGAGTGGGTATTATCTTTATTGAAATGGACAATACCTTCGAGGGTGTTTTTATACTTGCTAGGCGTCCATTGGGATATGACGTCCTTCAATTTTATTCCCAAAATGCAATACGGCAGTTTTCGTATGTGCATATATTAGATTTTTATTCTGTCGAAAGTGTTCAAAGATTTCGTACATTTAAAACACAGATCGCAAATCATAGTTTATGCTAAGGTATGTAGTGGAATATAATGTATTCATTGTATTGTGTATGCTTATAATATCATAATAATAGTCGTAAAACGTTACAATATATTTATTTTAATTCAGGTTGTTGAAACTTCGCTATACTGTTATTAAAATCAATTGATTGGCCAGTAACCTCTCTAACAATTGAGATGTTAGACTGTCGATAACATCTCTATCCAATTAGATACACAGATATGAAGCAGATAAAGAGGTCTAAGTGGTATCGACTATGCTATATCGACTCCGAATTATTGATAGATAATATGTCTTTAATATAGCTAATGTTGAGTTAAATGTAACATCAGATTTGTTTTGTAATCACGTGACCAAATGTCATTAAACTACAATCACAGTAGTGTTATGTGCAAACAGAAGAAACTGTGTTATCCAACTAAGGCAGCTGTATCGAATCATATTCAGCAAGCAACTTATCTAATTATCGTATTAAGCATGACTTACTACGTACAGAAAAGTGTATGATGTGTTATTTTGTTTTGGTGTATCTTTTTTTACGAAATTCTAATATTGACATCATATTTATTTTCTAATTCTGACAAGGACTCGGCTTCGATATTATCCTAGATATCATCAATTAATGATATACCTAACAAATGATGAATTCATGCATTGTAGTGACAAAAACAATTAATGTAACACAACCAGTTGTGTTAATTGAGTTAACAATACAAGGGATATGTACATTTCAAAGGTAACGTGATCATATATTAAAAGTTAGCTGAATACTTAGCTATTATAGCTAATTATCAAATAACCATGCATACATGTAAGGTCACGTACTTGAGAGCCCTCAATAACGTTAATACTTACTATGATACATTAACTCATATCAAGAGACACACACGCCGTCTTAAAGTTATGTTCGAAAGACTTTAGACTCTCAATTGGCTTTCCACAAGCTGGAATATAAAAGACAGGTACCAACTTTCAGTGTCGTAAGATAGATGATTGAACACGTTTGTTTCATAAATACGCCATTCGCATCAAAATGTTGCAGGAAATTGTTATTGTAAATGTAAAATGTTACTGACCATCTACACATACACACATAAGAGTCTCGTCAAAAGAAACCGTATCCTACAGTTCTGATTTCATACATTCTCGCAAGTCAATAAAAATAATGGTTCAAAATATATCTAAAATTTTCAGTATGTCAACAATGACACATAAACGCCGTCTTAACGTTATATTCGAAAGATCTTGAACTCTCAATTGTTATACCACAAGCTGGTGAATGAAATCTAGTTACCAACTTTCAGCATCGTAATATTGAGGATCGAATACGATTTCTATGAGTACGTCATTGGCATCAAAATAATGCATGGTATCGTGATGTAAATATAAAATGTTACTTTCCATAATGCATGTAAAAGTCTTCTCATTAGAAACCGTGTCCCACATTTTTGATTTCATATATCTTTTGCAAGTCAATAAAAATATTGCTTCAAAATATATCCACGATTTTTACAAAGCATTGCATCCATGGCTTCATTTTTTTTTTATTGTGATAGAGGAAATCCAGATAGAATGGACTCGAGGTTTTATTCCATATACTTTAATCCAGGTGTGTGTAGATTGCTGTAAATAAATTGGCGTTCTTTGAAAAGATACAGTATTTATCTATCGATTCATTCAAACACCTTACATCTCTAAAGGCAAAAACCTAAAAGTACAGATGCACAATGAAATATCACAAAAATGTAGGAATTCAATATCCAAATACCTATTCACGTCAAAATAGTTTCCAAAATATTTCAGGCATTGAATTCCTGACATGCGAAATCATTGCATTATTGGTCAGTCATAATTCACACGAAAGATAAGCAGTTTGATAGTGGACAATATTAACAATTCTTTACAACTTGTCATTGGGGTATATGTTGTCTGGTGCGCTGAAACGAACCGTTAGGCACTTCTTTGCAAGCTTATTTTCATGTCGGATCAACCCTCTTATCTGGTTAAGGGAAAGAGTTCGCACAGGGTGTGACCGGTCGACATAATATGCTTACTCCTCTTATCACTTGACCCTACCCCTGGTGTGTTCGAGAGTCCGTCTTTCCAAACTCTATTTTTTGTATTCCTGAAATCAGTTATGAGATCTAGCAATATCGTTACTTTACGTTTCAATTGCACAACTCAAACATGCGTAACGCCGACTGTTATCGACCTTAACCTCAGAAAATAAAAGTTAAGATGTGCTCACTCTTAATCGAACACGGACTACAAATTCTAGATAGTGCAGTCACTGTTTGACCGGTCGACAGGGGATGTTTACTCCCCCTAGGCATCTGTTCCCATCGCTGGTATATCCAGGACTCCGTGTTTCCCCAATTCTCTATTTTGTATTGTTTATAGGGGTCACGAGATTGATCATTGTTCGTTATCTTCGTCTTCCATTGTAAATATGCAGTCCAAGTAAGTACAATTTGAAAATCAAAGAAGCCAGTCCATGAAGAATATAAGTATTTTTTACCACATGTATGCATGGGCCAAAGCTACATTTGGGAAGAACGGGATTCAGTCTTAGATCACATGGTAACCCTAAAGCTTCCAAATCGGTACACATGTACCTTTGACAAACATTGGCATTACAAACTCAAAATGTCTTTCATTCGGAAATCCCATCAGCAATGCTATGTAATGCTGAAAAACAGACGTGACTGTTCAATGTAACGAGCTTGAACAACATACATGAGTGAATGTCCGGAAAATTACTAATGTCAAATGTCAGCATTCTGCAAGTTCTATGGTCGGTATAGCGATATAGTATGACAATACAAACTATCATTAAGTCAATTGCTATGTATGTGCTAAGGTAAACTAGTAATACAATTTACAATTTGCCTGTTGAAAGGTACCCCCCCCCCAACGAATCATATATATCACTGTTCGTTATCTGCACCTTGCATATATCACATTTTCATGAAACCATGGGGTATAGCCTATTTGATTTCAATAATCTGATTATCTACAAAACAGTGTCACCTCATTATGGGAATAATTAGAGGGGTAGTTCTGAATCGTGTCACTTGTTATTGAAAACATTTCAACAGACATTTATTAATAATATATACAATGTTGACATCATTCAATATCATTAACAAAGTAATGTAATGCGAAATCCATCGTCCTTGTACATACTACTTTTCTGTTCTCTCAAACTTATTTATAATTCCCAAAGTTCAGAGCAAAAAATGTTTATCATAGTTTGTATTGTAAAGTCTACCCTGGGAATTGTTTAATTGTTTAAAGAATCTAGCGGATGACCCATGATGTAAATGAAATGTGTGAATATAGCGAAAGGTGATCACTCTCATAAGTCCTATAAATAATAGAAAATTAAGAGTACGGGAAACAGGGACTCCCGAACACCTAACTATAGTTGTGGTGGGTTTGGGTATTTAGGATGAGTAAGCACTCCCTTTCTCCAAATAATCTTTTCTTCATATCTACCCTTTTTATGAAACATATGCGAAAAAACGCCCAAACAGAATACTTTTATGATTGTATAATCACATCAATAACTCGACTTTGATAAATGTCAAAGTAAAGGTCGCAGCGTGTCTTTTTGTTTTCTTCTAATTTCACCAACTATTTCTGAAATACAGCCACAACGAATTGCAAACAAAGACAGTTGGATTAAAATCATATTCCTCACCATCAAGTCATCCAAACCGTTCCTTTGTTAAACACCACTTTGATTCCACGCACAATTATTGCGAAGTTGAAATTGAAATATGTTGAAGTCCTCATTGACCATAATTTCGTACTTTTGGTGATCAGGTCTTCTAATAGTCTGTTGAAATGTCCATGGTCACGAATTGTGTTCTTCCGTTGACTGATATTTTGTTACATTCCCATGAAGCAGAATCTATTAAAAGGCTTGGATGTGAGAAGAAAAAAAATATCTTGCTGGGGCCTTCAATGCTAAATTTAAGTATGTCGACGACGTTGTATCTACCAACACTGATGTTTTTCATCCATATGTCGATTCGATATATCCCTGAAAACTCGAAATAAAAGACATCAGAGAGTCGTCATCTTATTTTTCATACTTAGATGATATTTTATTGAAAATATATATTAACGGTAAAGTAACAATTCAACATGATGATAAACAGGATGATTCCAGCTTCTCCGTCTTTAATTCCCATAATGATGTAGCGAAAATTCATTGCCTCCAGCATATGTGTGCTTATATCTCTAAAGATACTTGACAAGCAAGAGCTTGTTCTGCGTATGATCATTTTCTTGGGATTTATACAACCCATCTGTGTTCGTTATCTTCTCCTTTCATTTTGAAATGAAAGAAGTTGATCAACTGAATTGGAACAGATAGGCTTCTGAGATATAAATTATATATCTTATTATTCGAGATATGTTCCATTTATCATGACCATATTGCAAGTAGAGATGGTAGTAGATGATTTATAAGCGGTCTACAACAATTCAGTCCAAGTAAAATGAAATATGCTAAAAATACGCATCAAAATGTTGCAGGATATGGTATTGTAAATGTAAAATGTTACTATCCCTACTGCAGGTAAAAATCTTCTCAAAAGAAACCGTGTCTTACATTTCTGATTTCAAATATATTTTGCAAGTCAAGAACTATATTGATTCAAATTATATCCATGATTTTTACAAAGTATTATATCCATGGTTTCGTGATTTTTTTAATGATGGAAGAAATCCAGATGGAATGGACTCGGACTTTTATTCCATATACTTCAGCTCATGTAGGTGTAGATGGTTTTAAATAAATTAGTGTCCTTTGAAAATATACAGCAGTATCTATTTATCGAATCGTTCAAACACCTTACATCTCTTAGGGTGAAAACCTAAAAGTAAAAATGCATAATTATACATCACAAAAACATCCATTCAATATCCACATACTCATTCACATTAAAATAGTTTCCAAAATGTTTCAGGCATTGAGTTCGTGTCATGCGAAATAATTGCATTATTCGTCACACGACAAACAAGCAGTTTGATTGTAGACAACATCAACAGCTGTTTACAACTTGTCATTGTTGTAAATGACGTCTGGAATTTTGAAATGGACTGTTAAGCACTTCTTTGCAAGCTTATTTTGATATCGGCTCAACCCGCTTATCTGATTAAGATAAAGAGTTCACACCGGGTGTGACCAGTCGACAATATATGTTTATTCATTGAATAATATGGTGGTGCCTTTTTGAATCTTCACCATATATCTATCTTGAAAGTGCCTGCAAACAGCGTCATTAAACATTCAGCTCAATTTGTGAAGAAGTAGAGGAATAGTTATGAACCTTAACACTCGTTCTCGAAGATGATTTGAAACATAATGATCGAATTTATTCAGTTATATCAGAAACATTACTGGACACTGACTGTGTACATTTATTTCTGTTTCAGGAGGTTACATGGTAATCAAATAACAAATATAGATTGCATTTAATCAGCAATATCAGATACATCAATGGCATTAACTGTATACATGTCTTTCTCTTTAAGGTACCTGCAAGGCAATCAAATAACAAAGATACCACAGACAGCATTCTCCGATCTGGTGAAATTACAATATCTGTGAGTGTATTTTAAATGTATTTTGTAGACTAAAATAAAATAGGGGGCTAAATGGTAATCACATAAGAGAGATACCCTCGACAACGTTCTCCAGTCTGGTGACTTTACGAGAACGTTAAGTGTATTTTACTTTTTGAAAAAAAAATAAACAAAGAAGGGTGATCATCTGCAATAAATACACATCTTACAAACGACATCAATACATATTTAGATTTGTGAAATAAAACATCTGATTCTATCTCACATACACGCACACTTGCACAGAAAACCTTCAGTTGCTATTAGAACTGTAGTTTGTTGTTTTAATCATGTCCTTCTTAGGCATTCGATTATTCCTATGGGTTGTTTTAAATTGTTTAGATGATATTAGAGTAAGTATAAAATTACATTAGGAACTATATATTAATAATGATGATTTTGCATTTTAAGTCTGACACCATGAATATTTAACTTAATTGAATATAATAATTTGATATCAAATTTAATTTAATTGCTGTTAAACAAAAATAGAAATTCATTTCAAAATTAAGGATTATCTCCCTCAAGCATAGCTCGTATCCTTAAACAAATTTGACTCCACTGTTTTCGCACATTGTTTCTCTCAATAATAGTTCTAAAACTTCATTGTTATTTAGGATTTCAAACATTTCGGTTGAATATCAGTGAATAGACATTATTTGTCGAAATGCGCATCTGGTGCATCAGAATTGGTATCGTATCAGTTTTACATTTACATGTGTGTGCACGTTGATTTTATATAATCTTTTCCCTCACATTTGTAAAGTACTTTAAAGAACTGTTGACAGGGCGCTATCCATTTTTTAGATTACAATTACGATTACAAACAATCCTGTCAATTTAAATTTTCAGCTGTAGTCAATTTATTTTAGCAACACTATCCACCGCATTGATGCCAAACAACATTTAGAAAAGTTACGGTATACGGCAGATTCCCATTTATTTATTTTCAATATGGTTTAACGAGAATGGCGAATCGGAAATATTTCTAACACAGACATGTGTATGCTCGAGGACAGTGTTACTGACTACGTTTATAGTTCAGAGACTATAAAACAGATAGGATTGGTTCAGTTATTGTGACTTGATTTTTGAGTAAGTGAATTAAAATGTTCGCGCTCGGTGTGAAATTGTACACCTATGTCAAAGATGGTTTCACCCTTAATTTGAAATGTAAATCATGAAACAGTGAACAGGACGACAATTGACCAATATCATTAATCCCATAAGGAATACAAAATTGGGAGTAGGACAATCACATACCTTTGAAAACATGATATTGTGTCAGGTGTTGGGGTGAGTAAACATACACAGTTGATCGATTTTCGGTACCAGGAACTATATACAGAATAGTTCAAAGAAATTGGTCATTTAACCACACTCCTAGTAATGTATTACTTCGTCCTGCAGTAGAACCCCGCGTTGGTTTATCATGGTTTTTACAACAGCTATGTATAGACAACAGGGTTGTGAATCACCGTTGTTCAGCGAACTTATTCCTATATCTAAATGGTTGTTCGCAGATATGAGTATAACATATAGCTTTCGTAATATATGTTGTTGTATTCTAAATGGTGGTTGTTCGCAGATATGAGTACAAAATATAGCTTTCGTAATATATGTTGTTACATTCTATTTAAATGCATGTGCTCCATAAAAAATAACAAGTAACACAGCAGATCATACAAATGCTGTCTAATTATAAATCCATCTTTCAATTTAACTACATCGTGTTTCTACTATCTTCACAAATCAAATGTTATTGATTCATTATCTCGCACTAACCCTTAATATTAGTCAGCATTCAAAACCATGATTTGAGATAGTGGTATAACTGTAGAGCTCCCTGAAAATAGTATCGCACGGTGAACGCACGATGAGCCCACGTTGAACTTACGCGGATCGCATGGTGAACGCAGTTTGAGCGCAAGATGAACACAATATGAGCGCACAATGAACGCTCGATGAACGCACAGTGAACACACGGAGAGCACACGGTGAAGGCAGGGAGAGCACATGGTGAGCGAACGGAAATATTGTGAAACAGAACGTTTCGGGGACTGTAAATCCACGACCACGCGGATTTCATTAGTCTGGAGCGGTCCCCATCCTCACCATACGAGCATGAAGAACCAATCTAAGTTTTTGTAGCATTTTCAATAACCGTGACCTTGTTTTACATTTAGATAAACTACATTTGTTATTTTTCTTCATTATCAATGTTTATATTAAATGAAAAAGAAATGCATAACTTCTATCAAATTATATAAATAAATATCAATAGCAACAGGGTTCGAATTGACTAGCTCCCTAACATAGCCAAGTCACCAAAAGGAAATCATTTGAATCTGTGATTTTTCGGTTTGTATGGGTTTTAATAAATATCTTAAGGTATATTGGACATACATATAATATGAAAATGTGTTAATATTGTTTCGATACTAGGTTTAAAAGACGGCGATGCAATAATATAGCGATATCGAGTCTCAGCCATGCTCATTTTTCGGTGCGCCGTAAATCTAATGTGTTCACGGGAGGTGGATCTGTAGATGTCTTCCGAAGATTTTTTTTTCCAGAGAGTTAAAGTTCTGAACCAAGGTTGGGGGGAGAGGTTGACGTAATAATATAAAATTAAGATTAAATGAGTTGATCTGTTTAAGATGCAAGTTTGGTCAGATCAAAACCTAAAGTGAATACTGGTCTTCCGTGGGAGTACATGAACTTTGCATACTGATTTTATACGTAACGTAATAAATAATTAGCAGTTTCGCCCCTTAGATGTTGTAGCTATTGAATTATATATTTCAATGTTAAATAAACGTGTTCAATTTGTTGAAACACAATTGACATACACAATTGGACAAGTCATCGTTTTCACGCTGTTCGTAATATAAAACTTCGACTGATTGTTTGTTTAAAAACAAATTTCTGAAGATCAATCAATGGTGACAACTTCTACACCATGCTGTTTATGCCGCGTCATGTGTATTTAGTTTCGTATTCTACAGATTGCCAAACATGTTGTCTGATTGGCTCCACGATACAGAGTACCACATTACACCCAAGTGTAAAAGGGGTACCTGGCTATAGACAGTGGAATATGTTGTTAAAATGTTAGTGCTCTAGCGCTTGCAATGGCAGCTTGCACTGTATGCTTCCTAGGAGGCTGAGAAAGTTCTAGATTTATATAAGGTCTGCCGGGGTAATAATGTACATCGGTTATTGTAAAGCGCTTTGCGCAGCAAACGTTGAAAAGGCGCTATATGAAACCAATTATTATTATTATTACCAACAAATCGCATGCTCCGTTTCTAACACTTATTTTGAATGGTGGCTGATGTCAAGGATTTGTGCGACATAACCAATCAATAACCCTTTACTTGTGAAAATGTGTTGATACGTCCATTCATACATTTTTCTTATCTTTTTTTACCAAAATCATTTTTCTAATCCATGTGTAAACATTGTGTATGACACAATATCTCAAAAATAAAATACAGCATGCCAAACTATCTATTTTGGACTGCGTATTGGAGTTAACAGATTGGTCACTGTTCGTTATCTTCACCTTTCATAGATCAACATTTGCTTCTTTCCTTGGGTGATCAAAGTTAAGTATATTCATTAGTGAATGAAATAATTCCCAGTTGATATAAAACTGAATTGGTCGTAAAATAAAACGACAAAGTAAACGTGATCTCAAGTGTTCTGAATTAAACGGCATCTAAAATATACAGAATCAATATTAGTTTATAGTAAGCATAATCAATTGAGGTCTACAATATATGTTCTAAATAGAAACAAATCTAGTGAGTGACATAGAATGTAATAATGTGAATAAGTTCTAGGTTATTGTAATCAAAACAAATCCCATTATATGAAGGTGAAACTAACGATCAATGATTTATGTAATAACTTCATAAAGAATACAATATAAAGAATTTGACAAATACGGTCTCTTCGATATACCGGGATGAGTTCATGTATCAAGGGGAAATAAGCATACGTTATCGCTCGGACAAATACGAAAAATCGGTTGCCAATGGAAAACAAAATCAATCTAAATATACATGATTGGAAACCAAACCTAGTGCACAGCACATATAATCAAACATAGTAAACAGCACATAAAATGAAACCGTAGAGTATACAAAAGCAAGCATAGTGTACAGTATAGAAAATCAAACCTGGTGTACAGTACACAAAATCAAACCTAGTGCACAGGACACCAAATCAAACCTAGAGTGATGTACAGAAAATCGACCTTAATGTACAGTACATATAATCAAACAATATATACCACACATGATAATATCTAGTGTACAGTGTGCGAAACTAGACTTAGTGTATAGCACATCAAATCAAACCTGGTGTACAGTACACAAAATCAAACCTAGTGTACATTACACACATTTAAACCTAGTGCATAGTACATAAAACCAAACCTAGTGTTCAATACACACAATTAAACCTAATGTACGTTACATAAAATCAAACCTAATGTACGGTACAAATCAAACCTAATGTACAGCAAACATGTATATCCAGAGATTCATGTTTGTCCAACTTTCCATTTTGTATTGAATGTAGGAGTTATGAGATTGATCACTCTTCGTTATAATCATCCTTCATCGATCACTCTTCGCTATAATCAGCTTAATAAACAAAATCAACTGTAGTACATGATAAACAAAACTAATCCTTATGTATAATAAACAAAAGCAATCCCAATATATAATAAAGAAAATCAGTAATAATACATGATAAACAAACTCAATACTAATATATAATAAACAAAATCAATACTAATATATAATAATCAAAGTTGTAACTACATGTTTCCTAAATTGGAAACATTTACAGTATAGATCGTTTATCATATTTTGTATTATGAGGTATATACGCAGCTCAGTTAAGGTTATCCGATAAAAATCACAGTGCTGTTATAAATGTACCCATGTGCACGTCGCACCATATGACGTCAGGATGTAAAAGTACGTCGCAGCTTACATGTTCTGATAGTTGTATCGCGGGGAAAGTGTTATATAATATTCCTTCGTTGTTTACTATTGTTGTCAAGTGATCAGCTGTATATGTGAAAACATTTCTTTTCAAATGATTTTATATATTATTCCTTTATGATATCAAATAATTCTCTATTTTTAATATACCATATGCACGAAGGTGATATTTATATTTTATTTTGACCTTGAAATCGCCCCTGTCTGAATGACTTGTACAATTTCTACTGTAATCTGGCCCAGGAAATATATGATATCAGCAGGGGTCCCAAAATCTACCATTCAAATACGGGATATATAAGCAAATCAAAACTACATTTAATTTGATCCAAAATTGTTTTGTGTTTTATGACAGGAGCGTGAAGTTGGCATATAATTGCCAAAAAATGCAAAAAATCAATGAGAAAATTCATAAATTCAGGGTGTTTTCCTTTTAGAGCAAATTCATATTCAAATACATGTTTCGTCTTCTCTTAATACACAATATATATTAATTGTATTTTGCTCGACAGATGGGCAACCCTTTTCCTAAGCAATAATCTAGATAACAGTTATCAAACTCTTTTTAAAAAAAAGGCTGGAAAAACTCTTATTCATGACGTAAATCACTCTGGCCAATAATTCAAACTTCTAACGACATGCTGTATTTATATATAACATATGTTTTGCAAGACCGGGATTTATATAACTAGATAATTAGCTCACCATTACAATGAGTATCTACATGTTATTTTGAGCAACACTTATATAAGAATATATACCAATAAAACAAGACAAACACAGAGACATTCGTTATTTTACAAGATGTGCCACATTTTCTAAATAATCACGGTTATTTCTAATTATAAACAACAAGATAGGTATCGAGGTATCCATGACATCGTCCGAATCCCTGTAATGTTGAGAAGTTAAGAAAGCAGTATGTAAAGATTTCCCGATGTATGTCAAGTATAAACGACGAGGGATATATTTGATAATAATACATTGACAATATTGCTAAACGTAGTAAATGATAACGATGTTGTAGGAATCTGTAAAGAGACAACCTGTACAAAACACAAAAATCAAGCCAATCTGTGGGTTTTTTTATAAATAAATACACGTTTCATAAACATTTATAACAAGTATATAGTATACAAAATCAATCATGTTGTATGTTAAACAAATACAATAGCAATGTGTAGTAAACACAATCAACTCTAATATATAGCAAAGAAAAACACTCCTAGTGTACAAAAAACAAAATGTATTCTAATCAATCCCAGTTTAAAGTAAACAAAGTCAAACCCTACTGTACACTAACTAAAATCAACCCTAGTGTATATTAAACAAAATCAATCTTAGTGTATAGTAAATATAATCGAATCCAATATATATCCAATCGAGGTAAGCTGCTGACAAAACAAGCTGATGGTACAGATATTTCAATAGTATCGTTTGAAGTCAGTATTTCACAAATTCTATGGTCGTTATAACGATCTAGTTCGTCAGTACAATCTCGCATTGGGTCAATGCTGTCTGACGTGTTTCATACCGATTGTTAAGCCGTGCTTGCCACACTGATTTTGACTGCGGATAACTCCGTTTACCTGATCAGGATATAGGGCTAACGGCGGCTGTGACCGGTCAATATGGGATGTTTACTCCTCCTAGGAACTTGATCCCACCTCTGGTGTGTCCAGGGGTCCGTGTTTGCCCAACTATCTATTTTGTAATCCTTTTAGGAGTTATGAGATTGATCACTGTTCGTTATCTTCACCTTACAGACATGAGTTATCCTTTCACCGATGATATATTTAAAAAAAAAATGAAGGTCAATTATGTGACGTAATGATGTTTGTGTTCGTCTGCAACTCTGTTTATACATGCAAGGTAGTGATTAGAAAACATGGGTTGTAAACATCGGAACTCGGTGTAGGCTGATAAGAAAACATCGTAGCATTAGTTCAGGGCTGCAAAAGTTCCGGGGAAGTTGGGGAATTATTAAGAATATTGATACTTTTATTTCACAATTAAAACTTAGACGGTACCAATTTCGATGCACCAAATGCGCATTTTGTCAAATAATGTCTCTTGAGTGATATATTCGATACAACTTGTGTTCTTCAAATTGATTTCAATTCTTTTCTTTTTTCGAATGACAAACAATTGGAAACCAATACTAGTAATTTCAAATGATTATGCTACTCCTTAGTCGAACTGAGAATCATGACAAAGTTAAGATACACATGTAACAAAATTAGTCAATCTCATATTTATCATGAAAGTGAAGATGACGAATAATGATCAACCTCATCGATCATATAAGTAATACAAAATGACGAGTTTGGCAAAAACGGACCCCTGGAAACACTGTACATGGGAACATGTGCAATAATTCACATTGATGTAGATACTCAAAAACTTCATACAGAAGTCCTCAAGCTACACGTGTCGTTTTCAGTGCAGCCAGTTTAAGCGTATTATCTTGTGTTTTAGTGTTCCTAGGTGTCTACTTCGTTTAAGTAACACTGATCAGTTTCATCTGCCTACTTCATGCTGTACGGACTATAGAGTGCAGACAGTATTTTTCGTTGGATAAATGTTTGATAGGTGTTTGATTCATTTGATAGGTGTTTGATTCATTTGATAGATGTTTGATTCATTTGATTCATTTGATAGGTGTTTGATTCATTTGATAGATGTTTGATTCATTTGATAGGCGTTTTATTCATTTGATAGGTGTTTGATTCATTTGATAGGAGTTTGATAGGCGTTTTATTCATTTGATAGGTGTTTGATTCATTTGATAGGAGTTTGATAGGTGTTTGATTCATTTGATATATGTTTGATTCATTTGATAGATGTTTCACTCATTTGATTCATTTGATAGGTGTTTGATTCATTTTATAGGTGTTTGATTCATTTGATTCATTTGATAGGTGTTTGATTAATTTTATTCATTTGCTAGGTGTTTGATTCATTTGATAGATGTTTGATTCATTTGATAGGCGTTTGATTCATTTGATAGGCGTTTGATTCATTTGATAGGTGTTTGATTCATTTGATAGGTGTTTGATTCATTTGATAGGTGTTTGATAGGTGTTTGATTCATTTGATAGGTGTTTGATTCATTTGATAGGTGTTTGATTCATTTGATAGGTGTTTGATTCATTTGATAGGCGTTTGATTCATTTTATAGGTGTTTGATTCATTTGATAGGTGTTTGATTCATTTGAGAGGTGTTTGATTCATTTGATAGGTGTTTGATTCATTTGATAGGTGTTTGATTCATTTGATAGGTGTTTGATTCATTTGATAGGTGTTTGATAGGTGTTTGATTCATTTGATAGGTGTTTGATTAATTTGATAGGTGTTTAAAGGAATACTGTCCATCTCATGATATCCTGCAAAGTTTTCCGCCTGACTCCTTTTATCTGCATCCTTCCACTAAATAATATTCACGGATCCCTAGAAAAATTGAAAGATAGATTTAGAATTTCAATTTAAAAAATAAGGATGGATTATTTCCCGCATGCATAGTTCTTATCCTTTGATAAATTTGACTCCAGTCTTTGGTACTCTGTTTTTTAGTTCTTATAAGTAAGTTCTTATAAGTCTTTTGTTATTTCGGATTTCCAATATTTCAGCTTCAGCATGACTGAAGAGACATTTGTTCTCGATATGCGCATCTGGTGCATCAAAATCAGCACTGTATAAGTTTTACAAATACAGTGACAAAATTGCACAAAGATCGAAAACGGAAATGGCAGGGTGTATTGATTAATCTACCAATATTTCTTCAGTTACCAAGTGCTAATCTTAAGTACGGAAATATTTATTAAATTCCCCACTTGTATAACTGTGTAAGAATGAAAATTGATGCTTTTATCATTTAATATACAGGAAGTAAATCAAGGACGACGGTAGTGTCTTCTTGTAATATTTACTACTGTATTGTAATATAGAACACTTTTATTGCATTATCTCAGTGTACTAAGATATCTCAAGATAACTTAATGCAATTCACGTTTTCTATTTTTAAATCGATGACAGTTTTCTGTACATTATTACTATTCAAGCGACCAAATACAGATTGTTTTATATATTTATACTAGTCCTCGCGATAGGGGATGCAATCCGTTGTTCACTGACATGTACAGGGAAATTCAAACGTTTTAATTAAATAAAAAGCAGCATTACTGTAAGCGATGTCTCGGTAACATATGCCATCCATTGACATGGTTCGTAATAGGATGCAGTAGATAAAGGTCACGGTGAGTTTGAACTGTTAAATTGCAAACATACCATGTTATATAACACATTTATCTGTGGACAGACACTACAATGCATTGAATGGGTGGACCTGTATAATTAACTCTACTATCGATGTAAACCATTAAACGTTTAAGAAACTATATATGAAACAATATAGATGGAAGAAAAAAAACATACATATGCATTCCAGCGATAAGTAATAAACGTGTGAGTTAATAATACTCTGTTGTGCCTGATGTTCCGTGATGAGACCCACCGTTTAAAATCTGGAAACTAGATTTTCAGACAGCTTTACAACGTCATTTTGTTGTCAACTGCCCGACGTGACAAGCAAAATAAATATCCTGAATATCCGAATTATGTCAACAGATTATGACAGGTTCACCCAAAAAAAAAAGCATCTCGATACAATACCGGATATATTGTTTTAGGGTAGTAAAAGTGTCCTTACACTGCATCTTGTTTGCGGCGCTCGCCCTTTCCCATTCATTATGGTAATAAAACAATTCTAAGAATTAAATAGCATTTATCGGTTGCAATAACGTGTTTGGAAATCTAAACCCTTCTCTCGTAAGGCAGTTTTATCATACAAAAATAAAGAATCGCATGTGTACATCCAAGTAGGTAATATATTTTATGTTCAGTTCTTAAACTTTACCATAAATATTATGTAAAAATGTGCATCTGCATAAAAATAATCTATATAACGAATGAATGACATCGTACACTGATTGGATTTAACGGATCGGATATATTGATTTTCTTTCCGTTCATTTACTCATATCTTCAGAAGCAGTACTGTATAATTCACATTGACGTAGATACTCAAACACCCCATACGGAAGTCATCACACTACCCGTGTCGTTATCATTGAGTGATACTTTACTCTTCATAATTCTACATATGACTCCGGTTGTTGTTTGTTATTGGGGTGAATGGATATAACTAGACTGTACGCTGGCGCTTACAGTTAGTTTAAGCGTTATGTGTTGTATTTTTCCTAGTGGACAACTTGAATTGAGTACCACTGATCAGTTTCATCTGCCTGACCATTTCATATTGTACGAACTTCACAGTGTGGATAGTATTTTTCGCTGTATAGGTTGATGGGTGTTTAAAGGAATACTGCCCATCTCATAATATTGTGTAGGTTTTCTGCCTAACTTATTTTTATCTGTTTCCTTCTGCTAAATCACATTCACTAATCCCTGGGATATGTGTAACATATATAAAGTGACGGAAATGCACAACGATTGCATACAGAAACTGTAGGGTGTATTTATCAATTTGCAAAACTTTCTTCAATTGTCAGGTGGTAATTTTAAATCAAGGAATATTCCTTAAATGTTATACTTATACAACTATAAGAATGGTGATTACGGACATTTAATAAACAGGGGGTTAATTAAGAAATATGCTAGTCTTTTCCTGCAATATTTACATTGTCATATAGAACAATTTTTATTGTTTCCCTCAGTGCACTGTGGGATTTCAAGGTAAACTGATGCAACTGAAGTTTGTTTTTATTTTTAAACCAACGACACTTCTTTTCTGCATCATCAGCATTTAAACTATATAATTTATATTTATTCATATATCATTTCTCACCATTGGGGGCATGAGCTGTTATTCCTGACATTCACGTGGAACTTAAAACTTTTCAAGAAATAAATGACCGTGTTATTGTAAGCAATGTAACGGTAATATATATAATTCATTGTCATGATTTCTGGTAAGACAGTGTATACAAGGGTTACAAACATACCTTTTGTGACTTTACAACATTAACTATAAGCATACACAGGAATGCATTTAAAATGTGGAACTCATAATTTACAATTTATTGATCCTAATCTTTAATCGTTGAAGAAAATATAGATGAAAGAAGACATATGGACATAAAAAGAAGACATACATATGCATTCAGTAAAACTGTTAAACTTATGCGGTACCAATTTTGATGCACCAGATGCGCATTTCGACAAATAATGTCACTTCAGTGATGCTCAACCGAAATGTTTAAAATCCGAAATAACTATGAAGTTTTAGAGCTAAATATAGCCCAAAACAGCGTGCCAAACAAGTGGAGCCAAATTCGTCCAAGGATAAGAGCTATGCGTGAGGGAGATAATCCTTAATTTTGAAATGAATTTCTAAATTTTATTACAACAATTAAATATACATCCGTATTTTCAAGCTAGTAACGAAGTACTTAGCTACTGGGCTGTAAAGACCCTCGGGGACTAACAGTCCACCAGCATAGGCCTCGATCCAGGGGTCATAATGTAAAACTTATACGGTACCAATTTTGATGCACCAGATGCAAATTTCGACAAATAATGTCTCTTCAGTGATGATCAACCGAAATGTTTGAAGTCCGAAATAACTATGAAGTTTTAGATCTAGATATAGCCAACAACAGCGTGCCAAACAAGTGGAGCCAAATTCGTCCAAGGATTGATTTGTCATTCAATATTAATATTAATCAATTGTGGTTGATGTTACATAATTCGACCAATCATCAGAAAATCTGGAAACTAGATTTTTTGACAGCTTGGCAGATACCCTTTGTTCGAAAAAGCCTGACGTGACGATCAAAACAATATCTCCTGTGTATTCTAATTATGTGAATTTCTGTCTCCGTTATCTGTTTTCACAGCGCCATACACACTTCCTATAATGTAAACAAACATGGGGTAAATGATGAACATATCTGGGCGAAACAGTAGTTTCTTTGTAAATGTAATTGGAACATGTAAGCAGAATATTTAAGAAGAAAAGAAGAACAATAAAACATCACTCGTTTTGCGCTTCCACATGAGTGTCGAATATCAGTATTTAGTAAAACGATCTAGCATGTGTGTATGTGAAATTACTACTTCGGTAGTCAGAGTCTAAAACCGGTCTTATATAAAGAGGCTAAAGTTAAGTCTTATCAACTACAGAAAATAATGGCATGAGATGGCTAAGTATGTTTCTTTCCATCACAATGGAATGGTATAGACATTAAAGTTTCTGTTCATCCCAGCGAACAATCAAATTATATAGAAATTCGAGTTTTCGTCCATCTTTCACTCTACTTGCAACTAATATATAACATCCTTAGATGAAACAATCCAATGTACATACTGTTCCTTTACATTATGTACAGAACAATTCAACGTTTAAATGAAATGGTGAAGGTAAAGCTTATTTTCCAATATGTTCTCAGTCCTGACCACTCCTATGTCGTCGCGTGAACATTGCCTGCCAACTCGGACTAAGAAAATCTGAATGATGATTGATTTTCAAACTTATTTACATAAAACATCCTTCCCCAAACTGAATCTGATATACCTCAGACAAAAGTCCACCACTACACTGTACGTCATGGTTTCCACCGTTTGCGGGCCGGTGGTTTCTTGACCAGAAGGAACTCGTTGTTTCAAGCCTCAGACGTATACAAACAGTTTTTGCCCCTTCATCACGCGTTCGACATTTACAAATGAGTCATGAGTCTTACAGTTGAGACCTTAAAAAGGATTTTCTGTATCTCTCTACGTGTAGGTGTGGTACGTTGAAATGTTCCCAATGGCATGTGGTGATTAGCATCAATGGTATATCTAAATTAATGACATTTTAGTTGCAGCATTTACTTCTCACTAAAAACGTCCGCCATAGTTCGTTTGTTCACAAATCAAACACTTCCAAGTTAGGCATTGTGGGATATATATTTCTTAGGCCGTGTATACAAGTATATTACTTTACACTATAATTTGAAGATAGTCTCCCTATGTTTTAATGATCGTTTGATCATTTTATGTTTAAAATAAAATTTATGCTTTTATATTGATGTTCTTAATGTCAATATTTGCAAGCTTTAACTACGAACTAAGTCTTTAGAGTTATTTGCTGGGATAATCGCCGACTCACAATATATTAATCTGTATATTGTACTACGTCACATACGAGATGTATATACGTAGGTGACGTAATGAGGCCTCGATGGGGAGTTTATATCTCACTATGGAACACTAGTGGAGGGACATTTCTTTTAATTTTTTGTCAACTTCTCTATTTTGTATTGCTTATAAGAGTTATGAGACTGATCGCTGTTCGTTATCTTCACCTTTATAGGAGTTACGAGATTGATCACTGTTCGTTATTTTCACATTGCATTGATCAATGTTCGTTATCTTCACCTTTATAGGAGTTATGAGACTGATCAATGTTCGTTATCTTCACCTTTATAGGAGCTATGAGATTGATAAATGTTCGTTATATTCACCTTTATAGGAGTTATGAGACTGATCAATGTTCGTTATCTTCACCTTTATAGGAGTTATGAGATTGATCGCTGTTCGTTATCTTCACCTTTATAGGAGTTATGAGATTGTTCACTGTTCGTTATGTTCACTTTCTTTTGATCGTCTACCTTCTTAGGTTTCTTAAATGTGTTCCCTGAAAAGAACAATACTATAATTATGCTGTAATACATTTATACTTGATTCAAAAATGTGAGTAAGACTATGTTCTAGATGTGATGTACCCTGAACGATTTTGTCAATTAAACATGAATATTACAATCCATTTGACTTCCAGTAGACTTATTTACTTAAGTCGTAGAATAGAAGTGTGTGTAATCTGAATGCGCGTATAAAGGCACTGTATGTATGTGGTACAAAACTACTCGACTAAGCAGTCATTTGGATCCGTATCATAATATATGGGGGTTTTGAACTGAATTTGAAACGAACAGCTGATTTGTGACATATTACAGATATCGGGCGGGATTTCAATTCAGCGTCAAACCAACATTAAGCACTAATTTCATATAAGTAATTATTATATTGATATATTTTCTTAAAATAATTGTGAATAAATTGCTTAAAATATTCCAATTGACTTTGTATAATTGATTTATGTTGCTTTTGACTTATAACACAGTATCATAGCATACGGTATCATCACAGTACGTTAACGTTAGAAATACTGTGTAGAAAATATGAATGAATAGGTTTTAAAAATGACCCCTCATTGGATGTATTTGTTACACCTATTACCAGAAAACACTTAAACAAAACAGTACAATTTTTTTGGTATCCTCTATATTGATATAATCTGTTCAATTCCTTCCTTCTGAAACGTTATTATAAAAATCAAATTCTCCAACAACGCCATATGCACGATTCCCCGCGTCCATGATGTCTACATGTCGCTACTATTGTGGAGAACTAGGTAATTTATCTCGGGATTGTAGATATGTTATCAAAGTAGACTGTTAGTAATGTGGGGTACCTGGTCACAAGGAAAAGTTTTATTCATATTAAAATCTTGACAAGGAAAGATATGCCGAACATACCAAACGCATCTCCCTTAGTATGCAAAACAATATTTATCTCCAAGAGATGTGTAGATAATTAAATGTGATTATTGTGTACGAAAGGTGAAAATAACTAACGTAGATCAATATCATGACTTCTACAAGCAATACAAAATATATAGTTGGGCAAACGCGGAACCCTGGACACACCAGCTCACAAAAATGTCATATGAAACATTAACCAACAAAGTGCATGTTCTAAAAAGATACACATATATCTAGTTCTAGAAATTAAGATCCACAAACGTCCCACCTGTGAAGCGTTCAACTTAGGATATGAAAAACAAACAATAAACACAGACACAACAGCTAAATGCTTACAAGTAAACTTTGGATTTGGTGTATCAAAATAGGTTTGCATTCCGAAAATTTTAATGTAAGTCATGAGAGGTGAACATAACGAACAGTAACCAGTCTCAAAACTCCTAAAAGTAATAAAAGAGAAAGTTGAGCAAACAGAGGACCTGGATATATACCATAGATGAGATGACATGCCTAGGAGTGAGCATCCCCTGTCTACCCATCACACCCGTCATGAGCCCTTTATATTTATCAACAAAACGGAGTTAAAGGTAGTGAAAATCAGTGTTCAAAGAACAGCAAAATGATTGGTATGAAACACGTCAGACAGCATTTAATCCATTGCTAGGCTGTACTGGCAAATTATATCGTTATAAAGACCATATAATTTGCGAACTACTAACTTTAAACTAGACTGTTGAGACCACTGCGCCATTAATTTGTTTTCCAGTAGCCTGTCTGGATCTTTAAAAAAAACTGGTCATACGCAGAACAATCAATCCGTCTCATGACACAAATTTCCGATTGACAGGAGATGCTTACTCCTCCTACGAACCTGCTGTCTTAAATATCATGGGGTCCGGGTTTGGTGAATTCTCTATTTTCTATTGCTTATAGGAGTTATAGGATTGATCACAATTCATTGTATTCACCTTTTGTTGGCTTTAATCCGCATTGGTTAAAAAACTAAAACAAGCCCAATCTAGGTGAGGAAAAAGTGTTAGATTATGTGCTATTAGCCAAAACGAAGATTCAACAATATTGTGCGCACTTGAAATGAATAAATAAACAGATGTACATGCTATTGTATCATGACTATTATATTCTAGTGCGAAATAAATTTCTAAACTCGTAACCTATCTTAGTAATGCTAACATCACTAATGGCATTTTCCTTCATATCTGATACAAGCTGAAGTCATCCCTATACACAGATAGAAAGATGAAATGACCGAAGTAACTACGACTAGTACCAATTTTATTAAGCTAATCAAGTACTTGAATTCATAGAAGCGTTTGGTTTATTACAAGCTCAGAATCTGGGTTTAGTTAATTCCATTCTTGTAAAACAATATTAACCAAAGTTACTGGCAGCAGGTTACATGTAAAGAACCAATTGGATATCATTGTCATAACGTTCTCAGACTTCAGTATTACATTTTATTTACTCAGTTATACTATCCTACTAAGAAGAATACTAGGGCTTTGATTCACACAGAATACAATTGTTTCAGTCTTATTTAAATGACAGATCCCGAAGTGTAAAGCATGCGCATGTTCTTCTACCGTCACACCAATCACAACAGGGATACCACAAGAACCTATTTTTGGATAACTTTAAATTCCGACATTGTCTACAGAGGAAAACGATTTAGAGCTCCGAAAAATCAAATTAATATACAGCAAACAAAATAAACCATAGTGTACAGTACACAAAATCACCCTTAGCGTATACCAAGTGAAATTAGTCGTAGTGCATGGCAAAAAATACATTTTAATAAAAATCAATTCCTAGAAATTAACAAATATACTCAATTTTGTTATCGCTTGACTCCCTATTGTTTAATGTCTCTCTTGAGAATAGTTCACTCATATGAAGACGTCACCATTGACGACGAAGGGCTTGAAATTTAGGCCTATGCTTGGCACTTATGGTTTTTATTTAAGCAGGGAGGGGTCTTTATCGTGCAAAATCTGCTGTGACACGAGAACCACCCCATTTAGTCACCTTTTTACGACAAGCAAGGGGTATTGGAGACTTACTCTAACCTGATTTCCCACGGGATTTAATCTAATCGTCGTTGTTATTATTATTGTGTTATTGTGATAAGTCAATATTAACACATTTTTAGCATCCATGTCTCAGTTACTTCTTGTTTACACCTCTCAACATTAACAGTAACTTCAGAAATCTGCACACACCTCCTAATTTTACAACTGAACAGCTCTAAATATGCTGCCAAAATAAGAATAATGTTGATTTCAAATTGAGACAGTTGCATCGACCCAACAGATTTTATTCCGTCATTCACTCTGGCGATTATTCATTACACGAGGGTTGTAGCAGGTACAGATCAATATTTTACAATCACCAGATTTTTTTATCTCCCTGATTTCGATCTAAAGTAAGGAAGTAGGTAACGAGGTTACCATTACGATGAGTATTTACATTGTATATAGTGTAGTATAGATGTAATTTTAACGTGTAGTGGTCACCATCATGATGAATATTTACATTGTATATTGTGCAGCATAGATACAATTTTAACGTGTAGAGGTCGCCATTACGACGAGTATTTACATTGTATATAGTGTAGCATGGATACAATTTGTAACGTCTGGAGGTCAGCATTACGATGAGTATTTGCATTTCAAATAGTGCAGCATAGATATATTTTGTCATGTGTAGAGGTCACCATCACGATGAGTATTTACATTGCATATAGTGTAGCATAGATACAATTTGTAACGTGTAGAGGTGACCCAGCCAAGTGCTGATCTCGCTAGCTGTTACTTTGCTTGCTTGATCAAGAGAGAGACTCTACAACATCGAGGCAGTATAAGTTTAGCTTATATTGTTTGCTACCCACACCACTGCTCGGGAGGCTTTGCCCCGAAGCTTAGCGTGGGTCCTTTCTGAGCTTATGGTACATGCTTAGTAACGACACCCGCTGTTCCCGACGATAGCAGTCGTCGTTTCCGGACGAAGCCACGTCCTTATCCAGATATTCGAAGAAACTCTAACTGATGAAGACCTCCTAGTAAACACCAGAATTTGATATAAATTGGCAACTTATGTCTCCTTCTCAACCTTTGTTGTTTGTAACTGTATTATAGCTATGTTTCTTCCCCACAGGGCATTTTCTTTATCCACGATCATGCCCTTGAGTTCGCAAATAAAGGATTTTAGGTCCCTGTGGTTAGTCTGCTCTTCTGTAAGGAGAACCTCTATTTTTTAATGTTTTTGTATCGCATTCTCCAGCTCTCTTTGTTTCTGAACGTCCCTATTTTCCAGATGAAACAGACAATTTTGAAGGATGAAAATCTGATTGGTATGCGTGTCTTCTTTTTCAGCCTCCATGAGCTTCATATCGATGAGGTATCTTGTCGAGCTTTTCTGTCATCCCTGAGTTTTAGTTTTCTTGAACTTCCTCAGAGGCCCTGGAATGTTTGTATTTCATTTGCGCAAGCTGTGCTTGCCGGTAAGTCTCTTTCCCCTCAACATTCCTGTGAGTTTGGTTATTTAACTCTTGATAACGTTTTGTTCTGAAATCCACATGTTACAGCAGTCAGTGTACAGTTGTCTCTAACACAGCCTTACTTTATCTCTTAGCTCCCCCTCCTCCTAACAGTGTTTCAGCAGCTCTATTAATTTCTCTGAAGTGCCATATGTCTGTCCTGAGCTTCGTTATGTTCTCGATTTATGGCCGTGAAGCCTACTACTTTTTCACTTCTTTGCTTTAATTGTGAATTACCCTCTTTCAAAGATAACACAATTCCCTGCGCTTCTTCACACAATGTTTTAAGTTCCTTTTGATATTCACCGATTTTTTTGGTTTCTTTTCTTCCCCACATGTTTCTTAATCTAATATAAGTTTTTCCCCCGTTTTCTTGCATCAAACAGAATTTACCTTTAATATATTATTCTCACATATCACTTTTTGATATCTGCAATTTTCCGCATTCCATTTTTGCAGAATTAATTCCATAATATCATATTTATTGCACTTTTCAATGAGTATAACATACTCTGGTCATTTACCTTATTTAGTAAATATATGAATGCATGTTTCGTTGTCAGCTGTTCATCTACGAATACTGGTCATGGTTTGTTCAGCAGTGGATGTATTTTTGTTGAAAATTTCAGAATATATTCTTCATATTGTCTTCTCATGTTCTGCAGCTGAGTTCCATTGGTTTCTAGCAAGGTAATCACGTAATCGCTGTTTCATGGCAGAATGATATTCTGGGATATTTAGCCTCACATCTGGACTAAGTTGAAGCGCAAACGTAAGTGAATCATCCTTCAAGCAGAAATATAACTCCTCTGTCTGTCTACGGGCAGTCCAACAGGATTTGTATGAAACCATGTTTGATTGAATCCGCAACAAATTCTAGATTGTGTTGTTTTGTACCATTGGAGATTGACAGTCTTTCTTTGGGCTCATTAAGATTAGTAGTTTCGTGATTTTCTTGAAATTGGTTCTTATTGTTGGACAAATTGTGTCCAATATATTCATTTCAATATTCAAATTTCCGTATATTGCCTCCGAATATATGGTGATGAGAGTTTTCATTTCTATCATTAACCTGGTATCAAACTTGTGATTAATTCATTGGTTGTCTTTACATGTAGCTGTCAGGCGTAGTTTCTTTCGAGTTTTTGTTATAGCTATCATTGTGATTATGCATCTAAGATTGTGACATCGTATTTGCCACTACACCCTATCACTGGGTCAAATGCTGTCTGATGTGTTTCATACCTAGGTCTTTCTTGTCATACTGATTTTGACTATGGATAATTCCGTTTACCTGATCAAGATACAGGGCTCACAGCGGGTGTGGCCGGTTGACGGTTAATGCTTAATTCACCTAGGCAAATGACCCCACCTCTAGTAAATCCAAGGGTCCACGTTTGCTCATCTCTCTATTTTGTATTGCTTATAGGAGTTATGTTATTTATCGCTTTTTGTAATCTTCAGCTTTTAGTCTCCATCGTCACCCTGGTTCTACCTTAAAATATATTTTATTCACTAACAAAATGGAAAACAAAAAATTTATTTTTCCACAAGTATCTTAAGTTCCAAATAAACGACTTAGCTGTCTTTTATTTTATTCTCCTACTTAAGATTAATAATTTGCAAGAATATGATACTTTGTCGCTTATTCATTATGTTTACACTTCTATTAACAGCAAAAAAAACAAAAACAAAAACAAAAAAAAAACAAAAACAAAAACAAAGAAAAATATTACCGCCAATTGTTACGATTTTATTTGATGCAAGGTGGAGATAACAAACAGTGATAAATCTCATAACTCCTATAAGCAATAGAAACTAGATAGTTGGGCAAACATAAAGAACAAGAACAAAGAACAGAACAAGAAGAAAAAAAAAAAAAAAGAAGAATTCTAAAAATTAAGAAATATATTTATTCAAATATTATTACAATGAATCAATAATTAAATGTTTTAGTGTCCTTGGCTCAGTTACCTCTATTTCACACCTGTCAACATTAACCGTGACTTCTGAAATCTGGACGAACTTCTTATTTGTACAACTGGACAACTTAACAACTAATTACTGACAAGTAATCTGACCACTAACTCAAACTGCTAACGACATGCTGTATTTATACATAACATATGTTTACCAAGAACCGGATGTAAATAATTAGATAACAAGGTCCCCATTATAATGAGTATTTACATGTTATTTAGAGCAACACATATATAAGAAAGTATATCCATGAAACAAACAAAATCACAAAAACATTTGCTATTTTAAAAGGTTTGCCAATTCTCTACATAATCACGGTTATTTCTAATTATAAACAACAAGGTCGGGATCGACATGTCCATGACATCGTCCGAATTCCTGTAATTTTGAGGAGATAAGAAAGCAATATATAAAGATTTCCCGATGCAAGTCAAGTATAAAACATTAGATATTTGATAATAATACATTGACAATATTACTAAACGTAGTAAATGATAACGATGTTGTAGGAATCTGTAAAGAGACAACCTGCACATAACACAACAATCAACCCAATCCGAGTCTTCTCTAAAAATAAATACACCTTGTATTCACATTTATAACAAGTTGATAGTAAACAAAATCAATCATTGTGTTTGTTAAACAAAATCAATAGCAATGTGTAATAAACATATCCAATTCTAATATATTGTAAGCAAAATTAATCCTAGTGTAAACTAAACAAAATATATTCTAGTGTATAGTACAAAATAAATCCCAGTTTAAAGTAAACAAAATGAAACCGCACTATGTAGTAGATAAACTCAATCCTACTGTATCCTAAACAAAATTAATCTTAATCGAATCCAATATATAGTAAACAAAATCAATGCTAGTGTAAAGTAAACAAAATAAAACTGTGAGTTAACAACATTAATCAGAGTGTATACCAAACAAATGCGTCTGTACAAATTGTATACAGACCATCTTATACGTAATCCACCAACATGTTCTTCTTCTTCATCTTCTCTCAGCTATAGTCCAGCTGGATATGTCATTACTGGTGATGTTGATATAGTTGAAAATGAGGACCTCAAATCACCTATTCTTAAAGGTCCTAAATACAGAGAGCCTCGGTCTTTTAATTGGAGACATAACTCAATCTCTATTATGAGTTATGTCGAAGATTATGCCAGACGATGGGCTAAATATGAAAAAGAAGAACTTGATACATTGTCAGAATGGGTTAAAAGCATAAGGGAAATATTAAAATTCCGCATTAGACACATGGACAAAAAAGTACGTACCATATATCCTTCTGTGTTTAGTAAACCAGAAGTGATAAAAGAATAAGATAGGTTACATGAGGAATATGTTTTGGTTCCAGCTGACAAAGCTAGTAACAACATTGTCTTTGTTTGTAAGGTTCACTATTACAAGTGTATTTTAAACGAACTTGGCATTAATTCCACTTTTGGTAATCATACTTATACTCCAACTGCCCTTTCAAAAGATGAAATTCTTCAAAACCATGCTTCAGTTTTAGACACATTTAATATTCCAGTAAATGTGTCGAATGAATATGAGTTACCGTACCTATACTGGATTCCTAAACTAAATAAAAACCCTTACAAACAAAGATACATTGCTGGATCCAGTAAGTGCTCTACCACGCCCCTATTTTTGCTCCTCACGGAAATGTTAACAGCTGTGAAGGAGAAACTTCAAACTTACTGTGCGACTACATATGCCAGAAGTGGTGTTAATCAAATGTGGATTCTAAAAAATTCTAAAGAACTTTTAGTAAATTTGAAATCACAGAATTTTCCCCAAATCAATAGCTTTAAAACCTATGACTTTTCAACACTATACACGACCATTCCTCAGGATAAATTAAAGATTAGATTGGTTGACATCATAGACAGTTGCTTCTTCAACAAAAACGGAAAACGGAAATATCCATATCTAGTGATCAGTCATTCAAAAACTTACTTTGCTAAATACCACTCTGATTCCACGCACAAGTACTCTGAAGTTGAAATAAAAAATATGCTAGAGTTCCTCATTGACAATATCTTCGTGGTCTTTAGTGATCAGGTCTTCCAACTGTCTGTTGGAATCCCCATGGGCACGTTTGTTAGCTGACCTGTTTTTATATTCATATGAAGCATAATTTATTCAAAAACTTCTACGTGAGAAGACAAAAATATCTCGCTGTGACCGTCAATTCGACTTTTAGATATATAGATGACGTTGTGTCTATTAACAATGATAGCTTTCATTCATATGTCGATTTGATATATCCCTGTCAGCTCGAAATAAAGGACACCACATAGTCGTCCAGTTCTGCTTCATACTTAGATATTTTATTGAAAGTAGACATTAACGGCAAACTGACAACTCAACTGTATGACAAACGGGATGATTTCAGCTTCTCCATCGCCAACTTCCCAAATTTGTGTAGCAATATTCCATTATCACCTGCACATGGTGTTTATATAGCTCAACTGATTCGATATGCAAGAGCTTGTTCTGGGTATAGTCAGTTTTTAAATCGAGGTAAGCTACTGACAAACAAGTTGATGGTACAGGGATTTTAACAGTCTCAATTAAAGTCAGAATTTCGCAAATTTTATGGTCGTTATAACGATCTAGTTCGTCAATACAACCTCGCATTGGGTCAAATGCTGTCTGACGTGTTTAATACCGATTGTTAAGGTTCTTGGCACACTGATTTTTACTGCGGATAACTCCGTTTACCTGATCAGGATATAGGGCTCACGGCGGGCGTGACCGGTCAACATGGGATGATTAGTC
Source organism: Ostrea edulis (assembly GCF_947568905.1). Taxonomy (NCBI): domain Eukaryota; kingdom Metazoa; phylum Mollusca; class Bivalvia; order Ostreida; family Ostreidae; genus Ostrea; species Ostrea edulis. The sequence goes on from NC_079171.1 coordinate 65,783,274, forward strand.
CTCCTAGGCACCTGATCCCACGTCTGGTGTGTCCAGGGATCCGTGTTTGCCCAACTATCTATTTTGTATTGCTTGTAGGAGTTATGAGATTGATCATTGTTCGTTTTCTTCACCTTGCATAGCAAACGAACAATAGTGGATATTAAACGAAATCAAACCTATTACATGCCATGCGGAATGAACTGGTGTGTACGGTAAACAAAACCAACCCTAGTGTGTAGTAACGAAAACGAATCCCAGAGTGTTTCAACTATAGGCAACTCTAATGTATAGTAAACAAAATTAATTCTAATATATGATAAAAAAAAATCGACGCTGATATATAGCAAACAAATCAAAATATAGTGTGTGGATAACGATATGAATACTGCTGGTCATATTGAATCCAACTTGTTAATGTTGAGGGACTCAATGTTAAATTATGTTGAAGAACAACTTCGGTGATCAATGAAATACAGCAATTAGAGTGGATGCTTTCTTTATTGAAATGGACATTGCCTTCGAAGTTGTTTTTATATTTGCTAGGCGTGTAGTGGGTGATGACGTTCTTCAATTTCATTCCCAAAATGCAATACGGCAGTTTTCTTATGTAGATCTAGCACAGCTTCATTTTGTTGAAAGTGTTCAAACATTTCGGACATTTATAGCAGATATCGCTTATCATAGTGTATGATGAGGTGTGTAGTGGAAACTACTGTATTTATTTTAGTTTGTATGCTTATAATATCACTATAATAGTCGTAACAAATTACAATATATTATTATATTGGTGTTTGTATTTTGACAAAGTTTCGATCCAAACGGGTCAGGTGACGCTTTATGGGATACGTTACCATTTAATAGAGTGGTTATAATGAAAGGGAAATTCGTTATTGACCTTGACAATCGAGAGTCGTGAGGACTATTCAAAATTCAACTTCCTGTTTCATAAACGGAAACACTCCAAACGAATTTTCTTGCATAACTGATACACGTATGATTTAGGGCATGGGTTGCCGTGTAAACACAGCCACTAATATTCAGAATAAGACAAACTTGTATGAAACAGTTAATTATACTGTCCAAAGAATAACTTATTTTCACAGTATTTTTAAGTTCCGTTGGCATATTTGTTTACATTGAGCACATGCTGAACTGAGAAAGTCGTATATATTAACTATGTGCAGAATCTGAACGTGCGAAATCTACAACGGATGCTATTTTGATAAATCATGGATCATTGTTTACTGATCATATTCAAAATTCTAGTTAAATAGTATTCTTAACATGACACAAATGTCGAAAAATTATTTTTTTCAAATGGAAACGTCTTTTGACGTACTGTTTTAGCACTTTTTTATGGGGACCGGCAACATAAATTCGTTCTAATGAAATATATATCTCAAATATGCAAATGCGACAATTCCTTGTCAGAATTAGTCTGTAAAGAACGGTTAAGCAATTTGTATGGAACACATCAGGCAGCATTCTACCCAAAGTCTCCACCTCAGTGTTAAAGTATATACAATCTGAAAGCAAAATACAATATCAATGTTCACGTTCACAAAAGAAACTTGCAGATTATTTCAACATGGGTATACGCGGAATGAAAGGTTCAAGTAACTTGTGTAATCCAAAAAGCTAGTGATGTATCAATCACAAACTGACCGTTTTATTTCTCTGTATGTTATCCTATCGTTATGCATTTCAGATCCAGCAATATATGTAACAGTTGTCTCAACAACTTAACGTTCATATGTTATTGACTTGTGGGAATTTAAAAATAAAGACATTCTTACAAGGCTTGACATTTGCTCTTTGAGCACTAAACCAATCGAATTAAACTATTTTTACTAGACCTGACCTTACATTCACTAACCCTGAAAAACTATCAAAAAATATATTGACAAACTTTACGTTTGAACTAAAACGTATTCCATCATAGACATAGTCTCATAATTGATGTTTTCATTTCAAAACATGATATTTTTCGGAATCTCTAGATTATACCCAACACGGACAATATTAAGTCCATTAAGAATACGATGACCCCGACCATTTAATTTCCTTATATTTCATCAATCTGTCTTGTTTCTTCCATACGTTTTCTTCTCTTCTCTTGGGACATCTTTCTATGTGGACAACAATCCGTGTTTAAATAGAGAAAAAACAAACTGTCAGACGTAATTTATTAATTTCATTGCATTAAATAGAAATAAACTGTGTTGAAGTAAAATGAGTTCAATTTTACCTTCCATATATTTAAACCAGAAAAAAGTTTACACACTTTTTGACATTAATTAACACAAATATTTGTCGTAATTATCACTTCCGACTGCGACTTATTGATTACAACTAAGAATACATACTGAGTCATCACGAGTTTTACATCTGTTCACAAATACCTTCCACTTATTCTCTTGTTAAGAACAAAATATCCAGTGAAACAATGTGAATTTGAATTCATTTTTTTTAAACACGGCCAGTCAGATTAGTACGAATCTCAGTTAAGGCTATCCTAGAAAAAACACAGTGCTGTTATCAATGTACCTCTGTGCACTTCGCACCATATGACGTCATAATGTAAAAGTATGCCACAGTGTACATGTTCTGATAGCTGTATCGCGCGGAAAGTGTCATACTATGTTGTCGTTATTTACTATTGTTATCAAGTTATAAACTGTATATACGAAAGCAGTTCTTGTCGAATGATTATATATTTTATTCCCTTATGATATAAAATCATTCTCCATTTTTAATATATAGTATGCACGAAGGTGATATTCATATTATATTGTGACCTTGAAATCGCCCCCAATCTGAATGAATTATGCGTTTAAAAATGCCCTCAAGTACATAAATAATTTCATACTACATGTTCTTCGCACACTGATTTTGACTACAGCTAATGTCCTGTATATGATCAAGCATTAAGCATTAAAACCTATGACTTTTCAACACTATACACTATTACTCCTCGTAAGCATCTTGTTTCCTATAACGAACAAGTGATATATCCCATACCCCCTGTAAACAATACAAAATAGAGAGTTCGGCATACACGGGACCCTGGGTGAGATAATAAAATAGTGTGGTATCCTATTTTGACTTTCCAATAAAGATACAAACCTTGAGCAATGAATATAGGAACATTAATATTCGCTATAAGTTACCTATATTTCTATCAGTTTTTTTTTTCATCGCACAAATTTCTAATCGAAATGAACGCATTTTGCGCATATTTTGACTTACGGGGATTTGGAGGCACATACACCAAATACACACCATACTTATATAACATGCTTATACATCAACAACATCCCTCGTCATCGAAATATCTAGTATCGTATTTCAGCAGAGTTTGATATTCCCCTGTATTTCCAAATATGTTCCCGTTATTGTATCCAGGCATTTTAATTACAAACCAGCTTTATGGAGTCTAGATATAGACCTATATATACATAAACCACCTACATACTTTTATATCCGTGTTCTTTAAACTATAGGGCTTGTCATAACTGGCGATACTGATATTATTTCGAATAAAGACCTAAAATAACGTACTATGATAGACAATCAAATAAAAAAAACATCGTTCTTTCAATTTCAAAATAATTACATGCATATTGTGAATTCGGTCAAACATTATGCTCAGACTATGGGTTAAATATGAAAGGGAAGAATTTTCATTGAAATGAAATAGGTTGATAAAACGTATCAAAGGTATATCTAAATAAGATTTTAGACGAAGGAAATCAAAAGTTGTTACCATATATTCGTCTGTATTTACTAAATTAGAAGTGATAACATCATATAGATTAAATGAGAACAAATATTTTAGTTCCAGCTAAAAAAAAATGTTGATAGGGCTCGTTATTACAACTGAATTTTAAACTAACTTGCCATTGATTTCACATCTGATAATCCTATTTACACCCCTTGCCCTTTCAAAAGACGAGTTTCTAAAACCATGATTCGATTTTAAATATATTTCATAACCAAGAGAATGCGACGAATTGAAACAATACAGGTATCGTACCTATGCTTTGCTCGCAAACTTCACAAACCCTTACAAAAGTACCTTGCTGGATCCAGTGTATGTTTTATCCAACCCCTATCTTTGCTCCTCACGAAACTATTAGGAGCTGTGATAGAATAAGTTGAATCCTGTTGTGCTACAACATACAACAGAAAAAGATTAAATCAACTGTGGATCCTAAAATATTGTGAATAACCTTTAGAAAATTGGAATTCAAAAAATAATTTCTAGTCAACAACATCAGAGCTAATGACTTTTCAAGGCCTCGACCACACTTAATGAGTATACTTGTCTATCATCAGGAACAGTTGCTTCTTCAACAAAAATAGTTAAATGAAATGTATGCATTAAGTGATCAGTCATTCAAAAATAACTTTGTACAACACCCTTTTGATTGTACGCACGCGTACTCTGATGTTGACATGAAAAAGAAGCTGTAATCCCTCATTGACAATATGTTCGTAGTATTTGATAATATGGTCTTTCAACATTCTCTTGTATTTCCCACGGTGTAACATGTGATCCTTTATTAGGTTGGTATTCTGAAGAGAAACATATTCAATTGATTAATTCGTACATTGAAAATATATATTATCGTGGTTGTACTATTTACATTTAAGAGAAGCTGTCAGTAATCATTGAGCATTTTCTTTAAAAAAGTGGAAAGTCCAAAAATCACAAATCTGAATGAAACTCTCACACTTTTGTGTATGGTGATAATCAATGTCAAAAAAGTGAAAATTACAGGAACCATGCATCGTGATACCATGGCAATGGACCGCACTCACAGTTAAATGATGAGATGTTGAATTTTTAATCTTTTCACAAATATTTCTAATAAAGCAATTTCCCAGCAATGTACAGTGAATGGAAATTTAAGAAAGCACTTGGATTATTGTACTTGTCATTTAAAAATGTGTATTTTCTTGCTTATTCTTAAAAATAAGTCATAAATTAAGGTAAAAAAGAGCATTTATGACTTTTTTCAGACCCTATTTTCTATGAAACGCAGCAGGGTTGACATTAATTCTACATGCCGTTTTTAAGACATTTATTTATACTACCAATATAGTAAATAGAAACAGTTAACAAATTTACCCTTTTTTTGTAAAACCCCTCAAAACTCTACACTAGGGCCTACTATTTTACACAATTATTACTCCCCTTGGTATTAACTCTAGAATTAAAGGAAGACATGAATGAATATCACTTTGCAGACAACGTACAAATTCTGGATGGCCAGTAAGGAACTCATTTAACAGGAAACTTGAACGGTGGTGTAGAGATTAGCCTATTTTTCTGTAAATTAAATTTGATATGTTAGTTAATAGTGAAGTTAGAATTCATTTAATCATTCCAAATTCATACAAACTGTCCCAATGACAGATAGATCTAGTAAATTATTAGTAAACACTAGTAAATAAGATTCCAAGTATGTCTATTGTAGAACACTTGTTTCTCTTTTTAAAAAAATCAAAAAATATCTAAATCATTTTCTGCACTCAATCAGTATCAATACTGACGTCACACTTTCACCTCATATTGCGTCATACTCAACATGCATTGTGATGCACTTTTTGTGTATTCAAGGTATTTCAATCTCACTGAGATAATTTATCTTCTATCAAATGGTCAATGTAATTTCTATTATAATGCAATTCATATTTCAAAATAGTGTATACGTAACGATGTGGATTGTTGTTCTGATGAGAAGGGGAAGGGGGTATTTTGTTGGTAGATCCTCTAACAAATATCCCATTCCTATATCATTACGCTATGGGTATAGCACACACGTTTTCCAACTACAAATTATGTAATTCATGTATTTTATATCGCATCAATATTTTAAATGTAATAAAACAAAACACTTCATAGATATTTCGATATAGAAATACTTGAGGCCTACTTATTCCAACATCTTACATGTATGCAAGGTGAAGATAACGAACAGTGATCAATCTCATAACTCCTACAAGTAATACGGAATAGATAGTTGGGCAAACACGGACCAATGGACACACAAGATGTGGGATCAGGGGCCTAGGAGGAGTAAGCATCCCCTGTTGACCGGTCACACTCGCCGTGAGCCCCATATCCTGATCAGGTAAACGGATTTATCCGCAGTCAAAATCAATGTGCCAAGAACGGCTTAACAATCGGTATGAAACACGTCAGACAGCATTTGACCCAATGCGAGGTTGTATTGACGAACTAGATCGTTATAACGACCATAGAATTTGCGAAATGCTGACTTCAATCGAGACTGTTAAAATCCCTGTACCATCAACTTGTTTGTCAGTAGCTTACCTCGATTTAAAAACTGACTATACTCAGAACAAGCTCTTGCATATCGAATCAGTTTAGATATATAAACATCATATGCAGGTGATAATGGAATATTGCTACATAAATATGGGAAGTTGACGATGGAGAAGCTGAGATCATCCTGTTTGCCATGCAGTTGAGTTGTTAGTTTGCCGTTAATGTCTACTATCAATAAATATCTAAGTATGAAGCAGAAGTGGACGACTCTGTGGTGTCCTTTATTTCGAGCTCACAGGGATATATCAAATCGACATATGAATGAATGCTTTCATTGTTAATAGAAAAAACGTCATCGATATATCTAAAAGTCGAATTGAAGGTCACAGCGAGAGATTTTTTCTTCTCATGTAGAAGTTTTTGAATAAATTCTGCTTCATATGAATATAAAAACAGGTCAGCTAACAAAGGAGCACAATTGTATCAAAAAATCAATTTCTCTATTTTCAGTGAGTAATCAATGTCTCTTAAAACCAGGCTCGTAGAACCAGGATAGCGGTGGGGAGGGGGAGGTGTCCTATTTTTGATAAGTTATTTTTTTTTACTTACCCCCCTTCCCTAGATTTTGCTTTCAAAGTTAGGGAATGATAACACTATTTAGGTTTCAATTCTTATAGCCATGCATTTGGGGTGGGTGTTTTTTTTAATATGTTTTTTTTATTTTGATTGCTTGTCAAGAATTATTCGAAATTCCTCTGGGTTTTTTAAATTTATTTTTATCCCGAACATCCCCTTCATCAGCTGCCCCCCCCCCCCCCCCCCCTGGAAAATTATAGGCCTAATATGTGTCAGAAACTCTCAAATTTAGACCAATGACTGTAAATGTGTTAATGACTTATTCATCTTCCGAAGACCCCCAATGTCGGCTTCAAATGAATTTATAAAACCGGAAAACGATATAAATCCTAGATATCATGTTACGAAGATTGCACAATTTGACTTCAAATCTGCTGCCTAATGTGATATATTTGCATCTGGTAACCATTGTTTAATAAACATGTGAATATCATGTGAACTTTTCATATTTGGTTAAATTAACACATCAATCAGTGCCCGGGGATCCGTGTTTGACCGACTATCTATTTAATTGTTTACGGGATCTATGAGATTGATCACTGTTCGATGTTCGTTATCTTCACCTTTCATTTTCCTTTGGGGTACCTCAGCAACTAAGTTATTTTCTCAGAGTTATCTCTCTTGGATTTATAAATAGGATTACCAGACGAACAGATTTTTCATACAGAATCTACTAAACCCAAAAATATTCAAGTTTTTCATGACTGTTTACTAGTCTGTAAATTATGTATAATGACTTATGATAGGGTATAACCTAATAAATTGGGGGAAATATCACAAATCCTCTCTTTAACATCGACTTAACAGTGTAAACATTGCCGCAGCGGAGGATCATTAATTTTTAGAAAGTGGATTTTTGTAACGTTTATATTGAAAATTAGGATTGTTTTAAACCTCAGATTCATGGATTTGCGCTGCTATATCTACTGTTACCTACATGTTTTATTTCTGCCGATCCACTGCGAAAAGAAACATTCAGATTCTTAAAATTAAATATCATAAATTCTATAAATATTTTATCCAAACCAAATCTAACACGTGGTTTTGAATCACGTGCGTGTACATATAGGGATATTCATCTTTACGTATGGCACTAGGCCTACGTATCGTCAAATCTTTGTGACGTTATTTCTTTGTTCTCTTGAATATGCCACAATGACCTTTTGTCATGGGCGCAATCATATATAAACTATAGAATATATAAACCACAGCAATATCTGATTTTAAAAAAAAAACTACACAGGTTCGTTAGTAGATAAAGATATTTAAAAGTTTAAATTAAATCCAAAGCAGTTTAGGTCAACTGATTAAATATGAAGGTCATTAGTTAATGTATGTGACCTTGAGATTGTAGGACAATGTCATTTATAAGGTTCAATAGAATTTAGCATGTCATTAGAACGTAATTGATGCACCTAAAAGGCAAATGTTCTTCACCTAAATTAAATCATTAGCCTAGTAATTAGATAGATTTTCGAAAATGTAGCTGAACATGAAAACAATTGGTGTTTTGGTAAGGTCAGTAAAAAAAAAAAGAAAAGTTGTTTAACTGATTTTATTTTTTTTGAATAAAAATTTAACATTTGTTATTTCTTTCTATATGAAAAACCTTTCATGATTGTGTTGCGTTTCTGAAAAAAGTTAGCTCAATAATGTATTATTTTATTGAATTTTTGACTGTATACAATGCAAGGTATGTTGGTTGCCATGAAGCCATTTTTAGCTGAGATATTTAAATTTCTTGTTCAACAAAATTTTATATAAACCTTTTTCATTTACCTTAAACTAAAAAAAAATATGCATCTTATATTCTTAATTGTATTTGTTTTGGACTTTAAAGAGGTATATTTCACTGTTTTTTTCAACGACTTTGTCCTTGTTACCATGGTAACAACAAAGTGATCAATAACTCTGTGTTATTGAGTTTAAGTGACTCACACATGTGTTTTGAATGATTTTATCAATAACGCTGCATAACATTGTAGAAGTTTTCAATATTTTTTTTTTGCACTTTACAAAAAATTCTCCATGATTACTGACAGCTTCTCTTAAATATGTCAACGGCGTTTTATCTATAAAAAAAATAGTTATTTTCATTTATATTCCGATTCCAAAAATTCCAATGACCTCCACTATTGGGTCACTGTTAAATAGTTGTTCGGTGTATCATTAGTTTTTTTTTATTTTATTTAATATAATATCAACAAATATATTAATCATTCATCAACACTATTCCTTTACATCAACAACATTCTAAATATCCAAATATATATTATACATTAATTAATTTGCAATGCAATATATAATACAATTTTATCCTAAAGGAGGAAATATATTTTTACATCAATTATGTTTTAATTATCAATGTGTTTCAAAGGGTATGCAATAAAGTTTACAATAATTAGATTGAATTGTCAAGTCATGCAAAGCTATTCTTTATCACATGAAAGGCTACCTTCGTTTACCTGTAAGGCACACTACCATATACATCAAGAGTCATGTTGTCTCCAGGCAAACACATTGCGAAGGAGCCGTCTCCCTCCAAACCGGGCCTCTCATATACAAACTTTGCTTAAATATATCTTCACTACATATATTTTAATACGATTGTTCTACAATATATCGATATGTATTTAAAGCCCGTTTCACATAGATATATTAATTTTCACTGTTACAAGATATTTCAGTTAGTCTACAATTCATTTTATATTGATACATCTTCAGTAAAATGAAAAACAAAATATTAAGAGCTTCTGATAGAGTTGTTTCATTGCAAAAGCCTATGACGATATGTGTCCAAGATATGTCAATATCTAATACATTGTTAGTCCTTTTCCATATTTTTTTTAGACGTTCTGCCGGCATATGTAAGGTGTTCTATGTTTTTAATATCACCAGTTTTCACAATATTTTTGTATATTTGGATTCCATTTGCTAACATTCAAATTATTAATCAAAAGTTTATGTAACGATTGATAGTTAAACTCTGATATTTGTTTTTCTGAATTGTTTCGACTTTTAATAGATAAATTATCTTCCATAAATATTTTGGAATGTCAAACCTCCCCGTCCAAATGTTTCTGTGATTGGCTTAAAAAATTTGTTATCAGCTAATATGCTATATTAGAAAGATGGTTTAATATTCAATGTATTAACAACGTTATCTCCTTTAAATAATACATGCATGTAAGGTGAACATAACGAACAGTGATCAATCTGATAACTCTTATAATCAATAAAAATAGATAGTTAGCAAACACGGACCCCTGTACACACCAGGGGTGGGATAAGGTGAGTAGGAAGAGTAAGCATCCCCTGTCGACCGGTTGTCTTAATGTTGATATAGGAAGTCTTTCTTTGCAGTAAGATATACCGTTATAACGGTTGAACATTGTTTTCAAATTATAGTATTCACAGATAATATTATTTCTATGAGAGTTTAAATCTTGAAAATATTTTAAATCGCTAAATACACCATTATTATCATATAAGTCTTTGGTGTATAGAACTCCTGACTTGATCAGAATGGGAAACTAAATTGGGTGATATTTTTTGGAACTAAAATCAGTTATTTTTCAAAATTGGTAAAGATAAGGAATCGTATGAAGTAGTCATAGAGTTATCTTTAGTCATTGTGGTTTTGTTAGGAACGCACATTACTTCTTTATAGAACAATGTCAGAACCGTGATGTCTTTATATTCTTGTACAGTTCTTAAGTTTGTTTTAATCAGATATCGCAGCGATATATTTTCTTTTTGAAAAAAAACCGTCACAATGGCCGAGAGGTTAGATCGCTACTCCTTCATGCGGAAGGGCGGGGTTCGAAACCCCGCCGCGACAGACATACGTCGTTAAAACAAGTAGTGACAGTTCCATCGTCAAACGTTCGCCATCAGGTGTGAATGTCACGGGTTCTCGGAGATGACCTTAAACACGGATGACCCATGCCACAGTAGGTGTGGCACGCTAAAGAACCTCCATTACTCAATGGCCATAAGCGCCGAGCATAGGCCTACATTTGAAGTCCTTCACCGGTCTTGGTGACGTCTCCATATGAGTGTAAAATTCTCGAGTGAGAAGTTAGGCAAGAAAAAATCAATCAATCTTTTTGAAAAATATGTTCAAGAAATGCTAAGAGACTGGATTTAGTACTTAGCAGACGTGCACTCCAAGACGCTTTTAATGAGAAAAACTTGGATTCAACATCAATGATATTGATTCCACCTTTCAATTTCTTTCCAATAAGTAGATTTCTTTATATTCTTTCCTCAGTATTACATAGAATATTACATATCTTACTGTTCAGTTCCTTAAATATTTCATCAGGCGGATTAAAAATTATCGATACATTGTATTGTAATTTAGAAATAATGAGATTATTGATTATGTCTTGTTTGCCAAACAATTGTTAAATTTCGTTTTCCCCAGTTATGGAGTATTCTAATAATTTGATTAATTGTTTCTAGCCCATTGTTTTGGACACACTCTTTTGTTATGTCCTATAAATATACCAAGTGTTTTAACTAGATTGTTTGTTTTAATTATATTTTCAATCTGTTCACACGTGTTTCATATGCGATATACATTCTTATTTCTTTAGATTAAGCTTTGGACCTGCGAATCAAGATAATTGTTTTACTATGTTAATTACTTCGTTTACTGTGTGCACATCCCTTACGGGGCATGTGGAATCATCTGTATGTTGTATATTTTTTATCTTTTTGTTAATTCCAATTTCAAAACCATGAATTATGTCAGAAGATCTTATTCTTGTAGCTAACATCTCTGTTGTGATGATGAACAGTGATGCTGATATCGGACATCATTGACGAATACCTCTAGGCATTTTACAAGTTTTAGATATGTAACCGTCATTTTTTACTCGATATAAAGGTTTATCGTATAAGGTTGTAATCAAGTTGATAAAACATGTTCCAAAACTTAAAGCTTCTAAAGTTTCAATCATAAAACTCTATTCTACGGTATTAAAGGCCTTTCGAAATCTAAAAATAATAAATTGTCATTTTCGTTATGAACTTTACGGTAGTCAAAACATCTTGAATTAGTCGAATATTATTCCCTATACATCTGCCGTTACTATATGCTGATTTGTCTATATCTATAAGTTTTGATATGACTGTTTGTAAACGTTTAACCAAAACAAATGCACGAATTTTATAATCGCAATTTGTTAGACTAGTTGATCTATAATTTCTAACATTTGACTTTTCACCCTTTTTTATAGATAAGACTTATTATTGACAGCCTCTGCGATTTTCGGAACTCTTTACTTTCAGAAGATTTTATCAAAGAATTGGAGAAATAATGCTTTATATCATTCCAGAAAGTTTTGTAAAATTCAAATGGTATAACATCTGTAGCTGGATATGTATTGCTTTTCATATTTTTAATTTTGTCTCCACATTCGGATGAAAATGGGAGACTATCGCATATATTTGTTTCCACAACTTTTAGTTTATTTGAAATATTTGTTTCTGCAATTTAATTCTTGATTTCCTCTACGTTTCGCTTTTCTGGAGAATACGGGTTTTTTATTAAAATCGCCAGGGGATCCTTACTCCTCCTAGACACCGGCTCCCACCCTTGGTGTGCCCAGAGGTCCGTAATTACCCAACTATCTATTTTGTATTGCTTATAGGAGTTATGAGATTGATCACTGTTCGTTATGGTCGCCTTTCATAGCTGACCCAATATTTGGTAATTGGTATACGGTGTGTTATTACCCTCTACATTTTCCCCCCAATTACATTATTGTTTTAATGCTTTTATTCAAGATTTAAAATAAGATTAACATTTTTCCATACTTTACCGAGTTAGCCTTCAATTTTATGTAGACTTCTTTTGATCTATAATCAGTTTTAATCAAGGAAGGACACTGAAAATAACCTCTGATGTCAGTGATATCAACATTTTCGTTTAAAGTCAGCATTTGACAAATTGTATGGTCGTTTCAACGATCCGATTTGCCACACAAACATGCCATTAGGTCAAATGTTGTCAAACGTGTTTGATGCATAAAGTGGGATTTATAACAAGGATAAAGCATGAAGGAACATGTTCACATGAATGGAGGGAGACTGTTATACTACATATGCATATTCATAAATGTTGATGACTGAATTTCTTACATGAATCCACATCAATCTCCAATCTATAGTATCTCTGACAAATTATTTAAAAAAGGAAGGGATTTCTATTGAATAATAACTGAAAGGTCATTAGATGTTCACTATCAGCTGACTGACATATAACAGACAAGTTAGTGAAAAACTAAAGCGTTATTGAATAACTGTAAAGTAACTTAATCTGAAACATGGCAACTGGAAGTTGAGTGAATATAATTAAAATTAGCTTATTGATTACTGAAAGCTGACTTCAAACTTAATCAAGTGTGAGTAAAAGATACCCTAAATGTGGACGATTGGTCGGTAATTGATGACTGAATGAAAAGCTCGGAGATTTGTTTACTGTAACCAATGGAAATACTTACGGGGGACAACTCTTTCAAGCTTCAAATTGGGGTACCCAAAGGGGATTTAAAAATACAAATCTGAGATTTAAATGCTTATATATTTTTTTGGAAAAAAATCCCCCTGATACTGTCACCAATGTAAATATCTAAGGTTTGTTTTTCATTACCAAGTTTATAGTAAAGAATAGTATTATCAAAAAATAAAATGAAATAAAAATAATACATTAAATGTACATATTTTATTTAAATGCAAAAATGAAGAATAAGGAGTAAAAATACACATGTTTATAAATATAGATAAATAAATGAATATATATTGAACGTGAATAAATAAGTGCTAAATAAAAAATACACAGAAAGTCAATGAAATACACAAGCATATTCTTAATTAGTATATCTATTAAATATAATCACTGCATATCACAGCACACAATACAAAATTAGAATTATATAAAAAGGTAAATCCTGTTTCGCTTTTTTTAAACTAAAACTACTTGTATATGCATACTTATATTTGTTGTTTGTTTGTTTGGTTTTTGTTGTTGTTGGTTTTTTGGTTGTTGCTTTTTTTTTGGAGACAGTATTATTCTATATATCTTATGGTCACTTTCCTTGATTTGATTGTTGATTTATTTTGTACGTATTTCATTGCATATATAATATACAATTATACAATAGGTTTGAGTAATATCTCTGACGACTAATGGGGTTCTGATTTTCCTTCTACGAGCTTTTTGTGATATGTCTTGTACTAACCCCCCCCCCCCCCTAAATGTTGAATTATGATGTGATTAACGCGATATATATCATCGTACATTTAAAACTGCTCGGTGGATAGAACACTACAAGGATTGTAACCTAATTGTATTTTTTTTTAATATTTAGAATAAATATATCATTTTTTAAAGTCCAGTGGGGGTGGGGGTGGGGCTGGTGGTAGGGATAGCTTGTCGGAGTTGTCTAAAAATCTTGAAAAGCAGAAATAAATCACTAAACAGTAATAAAAAACCATCAAGTTATTTTCGCAAAACTTTCAAAATCCTACATTTTCCAGTCCTTCGGACGAGACTGCAAAAACCAAGGCCCCGTGTCACCGCAGGTGTGGTACGATAAAGATCCCTCCCTGCTCTAAAACCATAAGCGCCGAACATAGGCCTACATTTTGCAGCCCTTCACCGGCAATGGTGACATTTTTTGCCTAGGCTTCGATTTCCGTTTTTAAAATTGGGGAGGCGGGAGGTCGTTCATCCATCATTAATATATTGAGTCAATATTCATAATTTCAATCTTACATTCTTCAGTTGTCAGTTGAGGGGGTTGGGAATTCATAATTTGTTTTTGCTTTCCGTTATTTCTGTACGTTTAAAGTTACCGGTAGTTATTTTCAAATGCAAAATTAGTTATATAGGTAAATTACCACCCTCCACTCTTTTTAAAAATAAAAGTAATGCATAGTAAGAATGTACGCTTGAACTGATGGATTAAAACCATGTCGTGATTATGGAAAGCTAACCCCAACCTAACACACCCATCCACATATTAAGCTATATATCAAGAATCACTGGACTAATTTCTATAAAAGTTAGCACAAATCATCATTGATGAAGGGCATTCATGTTGACCCATGGGGTAGGGTGGGACCACAATAGGAAATCAAAATTTTATATGGGAATATACAGGAATTCTTCTCTAGAGTAGCAGGGCCACATTAAATCATATCCCAATGCAAATTTGCACACGTTGTGTGGATTAGATTTTTATGGCCCCGCGAATATAGTCAGATAATATTGTTTTGTCCTGTCTACAGGTACGTATGTCTGAAACTTTAACCGTAATTGCTCATAACTTTTGAATGGTGAGTGATAGAGCTGTCATATTTCATATCCATATTCTTTAAAACTTGATCGATTGATTGATTGTAGATTGTTTAACAGCTCTCTCAAGAATATTTCACTCATATGGAGACGTCACCACGGCCGGTAAAATTCAGGCCGATGCTGGGCGCTTATGGCCATTGAACAGGGTTGAATCTTTATCGTGCCACACCTGATGTGACACGGGACTTCGGTTTTTGCAGTCTCATCCGAAGGACCGCCCCATTTAGTCGCCTTTTAAGACAAGCAAGGGATTACTGAGGACCTATTCTAACCCGGATCGTGCCAATGCTTTATTTTGGTGTCAAAGCTTAAGCCTTTTGATCTTGACCTTGAATAATTAAGGGGTTTAACCTACTTTTAAGAAAACTTAACCTATCTTACCTCATCAACTATATAAGATAGTGCTTTCACAATATGCATATATATTACCTATGGTAGAGACTTAAATGTTATGCACGATGTTTGACCTTGGAGTTTGACCCAAATTTCAAAACTCCAATCTTACTCAATTGTAGCTTTTAGGACTCTTATACATTCCTTTTGACATTTTTTGTTCGGTTTCAAAGTTTCTAAATCGTTGACCTTAACCTTGGATTTCGAACTACTTTTAAGAAAACCTAACCTATCAAATACCGCCTTTACTTTCATGATACAGTACGCTTATATAAATTATTTATGGTAAAACCGTTTATTTATTACTATGCTGTTTGACCTCTGTATGTTTGTTTGGCGTCCCTTTGGGAATTTTTCACTCATTGAGATGTCACAAGCTGTAGGTTTGGACCTATGCGTTATCAGCGCTCAGAGCCGACGCAATGAGGGTTCTTTAATGTGCCAACGCCTGCCACGACACAGGACCTCTGTTTTTAATTAATATGCACTGTTTAGTTATACAATACTTAACAAATGATGTCTACAATGTGCGAAATAAACTCATGACCGAATTGTAAGCAATTTGTTTACGCTCTGTTTTCTATAAAATATTTTACATAAATTAGTGAAACCTTAGCGTAACGCACTGTAACGTGAACATAGTGTCATTTAATTACGAATATCTGTATATAATATATTAATTCTAAAAGTATGGAAGTTTCAATCAATACTAGGTTGTTAAACAATTAATAGTGCATGTAATATTTATAGATTTTTATTGAAATATAGATACATTGGTCATTGATTTGAAACACATATTTTGTAGAAAAGTGGTTACAAACAACTTCACAACCATGATATTTTGCAATCTATCTTTAGTAACAACATGCGGCCTGTTAACCCCAAAATGCGATTTTCTTAATTTACATTCGATATGCTTCAAAATGATATATGGTGCAAATGGTAAATATCTTATATAAAATTTGACTTGTGGATGCTACCAGTAAGGACAATTGGCTAACTAAACACGGTTGAAGGCCTGTAGTTTCAAAAAAAAAACAAAAAAAAAAAAACATAAACACAAAGAAGGTTCTTAATTGCATATTCTCGTGTGACGGTATAGCCTTAGAAATTCCGGTACCGAAGGGCAAAAGTGTTGCAGATCGTTATTACCGAGATGTTATACTAAAAAACCTCAAAAAAAACAGTCTTTATTCAAATGATCCATGTTTGCCTAACTCTATATTTTGCATTGCTTATGGAAGTCATGATATTGATCACTGGTCATCAATACTCCCTTGGATATCGTAAGAGGCGATTGCATTGGACGATCCTTCGGACGAGACAGTAAAAATGGAGGCCCCGTGTCATAGCAGGTGTGAAACGATCAATACCCCCTGCTCAAAGACAGTAAGCTCCGAGCATAGGCCTAATTTTTACAGCCCTCCACGGACAATGGTCACTTATCCATAGGAGTGAAATATTCCCGAGCAGGACGTTAAGCAATATACAAATCAATCAATCAATCACCCCTCCTTCTAAGAAACACTTGCATACATAGTTGTATGCTTGTTAATAGCATATCTCAATGGAATATTTACCCTAACGGCCTAATCATATTGTGTAAATATTGCAGTGGGAATGTTCAGCTAGTAGCGTGATGCGTGAATCTGTGTAGGATGGTTGAGATGTAAAGCAATAAAATGTACCTTTTCTATGAAAGATTAATTGAAATATACAGTTTCACCAAAACAACTTTTAAGTAAAAAGGGTCAAATACTTCTTGTCTGCGCGGGATAACGCTTTCTCCTCCAATACTTTGATCACCAGCCTGGACGCCGGTTCATCTTTGCTCTGTTTTAGGATGGTATCTTCATCTACCATTTTGCCATGTGTACGTATGCCAAGACTTAGTAGATTTAGTGAATTGATGATCTATGATTCTGCCGTCGTATCGTTTAACGTTACCATGGTTGACATTTGAGGAGAAACGTGGAATATCATTAAATTCAATGACATCTCTCACTAGCAATGTTGATGTTCAAATAACTAGTATAAGTTATACCTTCCCCAGCAACATCCAAATATATGCATGCTTACACTAATCCAAGCAAGCTATTTGCACTCCAACAAGTTGTTGCATACACATGATTGGTTTTATTACCCTAAAGGCATATGCATATTAAGAAATGTTTCATGGTCATAATATAAAACAAAATCACTGTAGAGTATACGATTTATTGCCATTAGATACTTGCATGATACCAAAGAATCGTAATCCTTTCACCAATATTTGAAAGCAAATTTAGAAATTGGTAGTTTAAAATATCACTGCATGTTTTCATTAATGCCAATTTTGTTTTGTTTACATTTTCCCTACAATGTCATTTTAACTCTGTACATTGTGAATTAAAGTTTGTTGTGACATGAAGCAGTGCGAAATACCATATGTCACACGGTACTGCAATATTGTCTTTGGCGGGATATTTGTTTCATTGATACCTGTCCTGACATCGCGCGTTATCTTCAATACCAATACGGTGTTATGTTGTAATGATAGTGTTATTTTTTCTTTCATGCTAGATATACGCTGTTTTATTGAGCAAAGTTTGAATCACAAAATTCTTGAATAAGGCATTGTATTTCTTCGGTGTAGTCTGAAGCGTCAATAAACTATATATTGTTGTGGTCCAATAAAATGATTTTAATCAAGACAGAACAAAGCTTATGATACATAGTAGCATTGATCTGCAAAAAAGCTATAAATGAGGATGTAATTGATAACGTGAACCTTCCAATATACAAATCTGCAGTAGTTTTCATCATATCACTAGCAGTGGTTGATCATTGGTTAAAACGTTCGCTTACTACACCAAAATATTTTGAGCTCAAGACCTATGAATCACCCACCATTAACAAGTGAGAGTCATGTATTTTAGTAACTTGTCTTAAAACAGATCTCCGATGTTACAGCGGGTTTTGGCACGCTAAATAATCACCAATGAGATGGTTATGAGCGTTAAACGTTAAAATCAATATATGACGAAACGAAACATGCATTCTTAAATATGTATAATGCAAAATATTACCTTGCCATTCAACGAAAAAAAAATAGTGCTTGAAGTGCAAAAAAAAAAAAAATGCATAAAAAGCACATGTCTTGCTATGAACTATGGGATTGATCAATCATTTTTAGCTTCACCTGGTCATGACACAGTTGAAGTTATATGTTTCACTACTAAGAATTCATGAAGAGCGAACGATGAACGAAATGTGAAGAAAAACAATTGAATTACCTATTTTATATAACATACTGATTGGAGTTATGATATTGATCGGTGTTCGTTATTTCACCTTTCATTCTGTCATGGTGTACAGTTAATTTCAAAGGTCACTATTACATGGAAGACGACATAAGGCTGCTATATTTAACTCCTCGACTTAAAATCTGATGCCACCATTGATAGATACGTAGAGGTATCATGCAAGTAGAAATAAATCCGGAAATCAGGTTCACTCCATGCAGTGGTAATTCTTGACTATAGTCAATCACATTGTTAAGTTCTTATATATACCAACATTGTTTAGAAAACATTTTTGGAAGTTGCAATTAACTATATTCATTGAATACATATTACGTATGGTGAAAGGTGAAGATAATGAACAGTGATCAATCGCATAACTCCTCCAAGCAAAACAAAAAATAGATAGTTGGGCAAACACGGACCCCTGGACACACAAGAGGTGGCATCAGGTGCCTAGGAGGAGTGAACATCCCCTGTCGACCGGTCACATCCACTGTGAGCCCTAAATCCTGTTCAGGTAAACGGAATTATCCGCAGTCAAATCCAATGTGCAAGAACGGCTTAACATTAATGAAACACGTCAGACAGCATTTGGCCCAATGCGAGGTTGTATTGACGAACTAAATCGTTATAACGACCATAGAATTTGCGAAATGCCGACTTCAATCGATACTGATGGAACCCCAGAACCACCAACTTGTTCGTCAATAGCTTACCTCGATTTAAAAACTGACTATACCCAGAACAAGCTCTTGCATATCGAATCAGTTGAGATATATGAACACCATATGCAGGTGAGGATGGAATATTGCTACATAAATATGGGAGGTTGACGATGGAGAAGCTGAACTCATCCCGTTTGTCATACAGTTGAATTGTCATTTTGCCGTTAATGTCTATAATTAAGGGGGAAAGTCGTTATTGACCTTAACAATCGAGAGTAGTGAGGACTATTCAACATTAACCTCATTCTGTTTCATAACCGGAAACACTTCAAACGAATTTTCTTGCATAGCCGATACTGTATGATTTAGGACATGAGTAGCCGTGCAAATACAGCCACGAATATTCATAATAAGACAAACTTGTATCAAACAATTAATTATACTGTCTAAAGAATAACTTATTTCCACAATATCTTTTTATTCCGTTGTCATACTTGTATACACTGCACACATGTTGAATTGTGATTGTCTTAAATATTCACTTTGTGCAGAATATAGGCATGCGGAATTTACAACGGATGGTATTTTGATAATTCATGTAGCATTGTTTACTGATCGTATTTAAAATTCCAGTTAAATAATTTTCTGAACATGAAAAAAAAAAAGTCAAATAATCAAATTTGGGGTCAGAAACGTTTCTTTTTCAAATAAAAACGTCTTTCGGCGTACTGTTTTTAGCACTTTTTTATGGGGACCGGCAACATTAATTCGTTCCCTTGAAATGTATATCTCAAATAGGCAAACGGGCTAATTCCTTGTCAAAATTAGTATGTAAAGAACGGTTAAACAATTTGTATGCAACACATCACGCAGCATTCTACCCAAAGTCTCTACCTCAGTGTTAAAATATAAAATCTGAAAGCAAAATACAATAGCAATGTTCACGTTCACAAAAGAAACTTGTAGATTATTTCAGCATGGGTATACGCGAAATGAAAGGTCCAAGTAACTTGTGTAATCCCAGAAGGTAGCGATGTATCAACCACAAACTGAATGTTTTATTTCTCTGTGTGTTATCCTATCGTTATGCATTTCTGAACCCGCAATATATGTAACGGTTGTCTCAACTTAACGTTTATATGTTATTGAATTGTAGGAATTTAAAATAAAGGCATTCTTAGAAGGTTTGATTCTTTACTCTTTGAGCACTAAACCAATCGAATTAAACTATTTTTACTAGACCTGACCTTACATTCACTAACCCTGACAAACTATCAATAAATCTGTTGACAAATTTTACGTATGAACAAAGACGTATTTCATCATAAACATAGTCTTATAATTGAAGTTTTTATTTCAAAACATGGTATTATCGGAATCTTTAGATTATACCCGGCACGGACAATCTTCAGTCCATTAAGAATACGACGAACTCGACCATTGAATTTCGTTTTATTTCATCAATATGCTTTGTTTCTTCCGTACGTTTTCTTCTCTTCTCTTGGGACATCTTTCTAGGCGGACAAAAATCCATACTTAAATAGAAAAACAGCTGTAAAACGCAATCTATTAATTTTATCAAAACATCCTTGCATTAATTGGAAATAAACTGTGTTGAATTATAATGAGTTCAATTTCACCTTTCATATATTTATACCAGACAAAATTTACACACTTTTTGATTTTAATTATTTGTGGTAAACATCACTTCCGACTGCGACTTATTTATTACAATTAAGAATGCATACTGTGTTATCACGCGTTTTACATATGTTCACAAATACCCTTCCCTTATTATTTTGTTAAGTGTAAAACTCATACGTTACCAATGTTGATGCACCAGATGCGCATTTCGACAAAGTATATCTCTTCAGTGGTGATCAACCGAAATGTTTGAAATCCGAAATAACAATGACGTTTTAGAGGTACCATAGGCAAACAAAGTGTGCCAAAAAAGTTGAGCCAAATTCGTTCAAGTATAAGAGCTATGCATGAGGGAGATACTCCTTAATTTTGAAATGAATTTCTAAATTTTATAACAGCAATTAAATATACATCCGTATTTTCAAGTTAGTAACGAAGTACTTAGCTACTCGGCTGTAGAGACCCTCGGGGACTAACAGTCCACCAGCAGAGGCCTCGGCCCAGGGGTCATAATGTAGAACCTATACGATACTAATTTTGATGCACCATATGCGCATTTCGACAAATTATGTCTCTTCAGTGATGCTCAACCGAAATGTTTGAAATAAAATACCCAGTAAAACAATATGAATTTGAATTCGAATTTTTCAAAACACGGCCAGTCAGATTAGTAAACAAACTTTACCCGATTGGACCTATCATTTAACAAGCTCAGTTGGTCGGGGGTGACTTATGGGCAAACCATGTTAGAAATCATGTGTAATACCTCAATATTAGACCTTGACGTTCAGTTGTTGTCTTATGTATAAGTTTTCTGTGGATTTTTCTATCAATAACATTATGTATACTATCTACTAGCATTTATGTCCACCCTTTCTCCAACATGTTCTAAATAATATGTGAGATATATTGTCGTCATAAAAATCTAGATTACCAATGCAACTTATCATTTAGTCAAATGCTGTCTGACTTATTTCATATTGACTGTTAAGCCGTTCTTGGTTACACTGATTTTGACTGCAGATAATTCCCTGCATGATCAATATATAGGCCTCACGGTGGGTGTGGCCAGGCGAGAGGGAATGTTTACTCCTCCTAGGCACCTGGTCTCCTATAACGAACAAGTGATCAGTCTCATAACCCCTGTAAGCAATACGAAATATATAGATTGGCAAACACGGACCCCTGGGTATACCAGAGGTGAGAACAGGTGTGTAGGAGGAGTATGAGACTCATCTCTATGTAAATATATAAATAATAAAATAGCGTTGCATCCTACTTTGACTTTGTAATAAAGAGATATGCTTTGGGCATTGAAGATAGGAAAATTCATATTCGATATAATTTCACAGTATTTCTACCAGTTTTAAAGTTTTTGTTTTTATCACACATACCTCTAATGACAATGAACATATTTTGCGCATATTTTGTCTTACGGAGGTTAGGAGGCTCAGCAACCAATTATCCAACACAATTATGCAACATGCTTATACATCAACAACATCTCTTGTCATCGAAATGTCCTGTATTGTATTTCAAAAGAGTTTGATAATTCCCTGCATTCCCAAATATGTTTCCGCTGCTGTATCCAGGCGCTTTAATTACAAACAAACTTTATGAAGTCTAGATATAGACCTATCTATAAATAAACCACGTATATGCTTTGATATTCGTATTATTTCAAGTATAGAGCATGTCATAACTGGTGATGCTGATATTATATCGAATAAAGAGCTAAACTCACTTATTTTGATAGGCCATCAATTAAAAAAAATCGGTTTTTTTCTTCAATTGGAAAACCATTGCATCCATATTGTGTATTCGGTGAAAAATTGTGCTCAGACTATGGACTAAATATGAAAGGGAATCACTTGTGTCGAAATAAAATAGGTTGGTAGAACGTATCAAAGACATATTTAAATCACATTTTAGACAACGGAAATGAAAAATCGGTGACATATATTCGTCTGTGTTTAGTAAATTAGAAGTGGTAAAATCAGATAGATTCAATGAGGAAAATGCTTTAGTTCCACCTGAAATAAAAACACGCCAACATTGTGTTTGTTTATACGACTCATCATTACAACTGGGTTTTAAACTAACTTTCCATTAATTTAATATTCTATAATCATTTTTACGTATCCCTTGCTCTTTCAAAAGACCAGTTTCTTTCAAAATATTATTCAGTTTTAAATATATTTCATAACCAAGACAATGGGACGAATTGAACAAATATAGGTACCTTAACTATGCTTTGCTTGCAGACTTCACAAACTCTTATAAAAGTACCTAACTGGATCAAGTGTATAGTTTATCAAACCCCTATTTTTGCTCCTCACGAAACTATTAAGAGCTGTGATTGCGTAATTTGAATCATGCTGTGCTACAACATACACCAAAGGGAGATTAAATGAAGTGTGGATCCTAAATTATTCTGAAGAACTTTCCGTGAATTAGACATAACAAAAATAATTTATAGTCAACAGCATAAAAGCCTATGACTTTTCAAGGTCTCGTGGACACTTAATTACTAGATTTGTTTGCCACTATGAACAGTTGGTTCTTCAAAAAAAAAAATGGTACCATGATATATATGCACCAAGTGATCAGTCTTTCAAAAATAACTGTGTCGAACACCATCTTGATTTCACGCACTCGTACTCTGATGTTGATATGAGAAAAAAAGTTGGAGCCCTTATTAACAATGTCTTTATGGTACTTGGCAATTAGGTCTTTCAACACGATGGGAATTGTGTTCCCTTATTACGTTGATATTCTGAAGAGAAAAATATTCAATTAATTAACTGGTACATGGGATATGCATTTTATTGTAGCCATAATCTTGACATTTAAATATGTCGACGACGTTTTATTTATAAACATTAGTTATTTTCATTTATATTTCGATTTTTTAAATTCCAGTGAACTCTACTATTGGGTCACTGTTAAATAGTTCAATTAATATTACTGTTGATGGTAATTGAAATGCCACTCATCATTATGAAAAAAAATGTTTCTTCATCGTGAACTCCCCATATGTATATACGAACATTTCACCATCACCTGCACAAGGTGTTCATTTACGAATTATGAAGTTAACAATCATGAATCGATTGCATAAATGTATACCTTGCGTATAATAAGTTTTTATATCATTATGTAATGCAAGATCAACAAATATATAATTAATTCATGCACACTACTTCTTTACAGTTCTACATATTCAAATATATATTATGCATTAACGAATTTGTAGTGCAATATATAAAACAATGTTATGCTAAAGGAGAAAAATGTGTTGATATCAATTATATTCTAATTTTAAATGTGTTTCCAATGTTATACAATAGAGTCTACAATAGTTAGATTGAATTGTCAAGTCATACAAAGCTATTGTTTACCACATGAACGGATACCTTCGTTTACCTGTAAGGCACACTACCACATATACCAACCCTCTACTTCCAGGTAAACAAATTGCGAAGGAGCCGTATTCCTCCAAACCGGGCCTCTCATATACAAACTTTCTTAACATATATTCACTACATATATTTGAATACGATTGTTCTACAATGTATCAATATGTACTTAAAGCCCGTTTCAGTGAGATATATTAATTTTCACTGTTACAAGGGGTTTCGGTTAGTCTATGATTCATTTTATATTTATAAATCTTCAGTGCAATGAAAGAAATAAAAATACTAAGAGCCTCTGATAGATTTGTTTCATTATAAAATCCTATGAGCATATCTTTCCAAGATATGTCAATATTTCATATATTATTAATCCTTTTCCATATTATTTTAGACGTTTTGACGGCATATATAAGTGTTCTATGTTTTTAATTTCACCAGTTTTCACAATATGTTTGTATATTTGGATTTCATTTGCTAACATTCAATTTTTTATTCAAAATTTTATATAACAATTGATAGTTAAACTCTGATATTTCTTTATCTGAATTTTTTTTTTCGACTTTTAGTAGATTAATTGTCTTCCATCAATATTTTGGAATATCAAAACTATCCGTCCAAATATATATGTAATTCACTTAATAAATTTGTTATCAACTAATATGTTATATAAGAAAGATGATTTAATATTCAATATATTGACAAAGTTATCACCTTTAAATAATACATGAATGAAAGGTGAATATAACGAACAGTGGTCAGTCTCATAACTCCTACAAGCAATAGAAAAAAGATAGTTAGGCAAACCAGGGGTGGGATCAGGTGCCTAGAAGGAGGAAGCATCCCCTGTCGACCGGTTGTCTTTAATATTAATACAGGAGGTTTTTTTGGCAGTTAAATATACGGGTAAAGCGGTTGAACATTGTTTTTGAAATATAGTATTCACAGATAATATTTTTTCTATGAGAGATTAAATCTTGAAAATATTTTAAATCTCTAAACACATCATTATAATCATATAAATCGTTGGTGTATAGAACTCCTGACTTGACCAGATTAGGAATATAAATTGGATGGTTTTTGAACTGAAATAGGTTATTTTCTTAAATTTGTAAAGATGAGGATTCGTCTAAAGTAGTCATATAGCTATCTTCAATCATTAAGGTTTTATTAAAAGCGCAAAATACTTCTTAATAGAACAACGCCGGGAATGTAATATCTTTATATTCTTTCACATTTCTTAAGTTTGTTTTAATTATATATCTCAGTGATAGATTTTCTTTTTGAAAAAAAAAAGCCGCGATGGCCGAGTGGTTAGAGCGTTTTCCCCGCATGCAGAAGCGCGGGGCTCGAATCCCGGCCGCGACAGACCTAAGTCGTTAAAACAGCTAGTGGCAGTTTTATCGCCAAACGCTTGGCATTCGGTATGAATGTCACGGGTCGTTGGAGATGGCCTTAAAAACGGATGACCCATCTCACAGTAAGTGTGGTACGCTAAAGAACCTTCACTACGCAATCACCGTAAGCGCCGAGCATAGGTCTAAATTTTAGCCCTCCATCGGTCTTGGTGATGTCTCCATGTGAATGTAAAATTCTCGAGCGAAACGTTAAACAAGCAACATTCAATCAATCTTTTTGAAAATTATGTTCAAGAAATGTGAAGAGACTGGATTTAGTACTTAGCAGATGTGCAATCCAAGACGCTTTTGATGAAAACAAAAAATGGATTCAGCATCAATGACATTGATTCCACCTTTCAATTTCTTTCCACTACGTGTATTTCTTTTGATTCTTTCCCCGGTAGTACATAGAAAATTGAATATCTTACTGTCCAGTTCCTAAAATATCTCATCAGGCAGATTGAAAATTATCGACGCATTGCATTGCAATTTAGAAATAATGAGATTATTGATTATTTCTTTTTTGCCAAAAATTGTGAAATGCATTTTTCCCCAGTTATCGAGTATGCTAGTAATTTGATAAATTGTTCCTATCCGATTTTTTGGACACAATATTTTGTTATGTCCTATAAATATACCAAGTGTTTTAACAGGATTATTTGTTGTAATTACATTTACAATCTGTTCACATGTGGGTTTTTTTTTTTTAAATACAATCTGATTTCTTTAGATTAAGCTTTGGACCTATAAATCCAGATAATTGTTTTACTGTGTTAATTACTTGTTTTACTGATTGCGCGTCCTTTATGGGACATGTGGATTAATCTACATGTTGTATATCTTTTTTTTTATCTCTTTGTTAATTCCAATTTCAAAACCCTGTATTGTGTCAGAAGATCTAATTCTTGTAGCTAACATCTCTGTTGTGATGATGGACAGTGATGTTGATATTGGACATCATAGACGAATACCTCTAGTCATTTTACAAGTCTTTGATATCTAACCGTTATTTTAAACTCGAAATAAAGGTTTATCGTAGAAGGTTGTAATGCAGTTGATAAATAATGTTCGAAAATTTAAAGCTTTTAAAGTTTCAATCATAAAACTCTATTCCACGGTATCGAAGGCTTTTCGAAATCAAAAAATAATAAAATGTCATCTTCGTTATCAACTTCACAGTAGTCAAAATATCTTGAATTAGTCGAACATTATTCCCTATATGTATGCCTTTCATATATGCTGATTGGTCTATATTTATAAGTTTTGATATGACTGTTTGTAAACGCTTAACAGAAAGAAAAGCAGGAATTTTATAATTGCAATTTGTTAGACTAATTGGTCTATAATTTCTAACATTTGACTTTTCAACTTATTTTTATAAATAAGACGTATTATTAACAGCCTCTGCGATTTTGGGAGCTCTCTATTTTCAGAAGATTTTATCAAAGAACTGAAGAAATGATGCTTTTTATCATTCCAGAAAAATTTGTACAATTCAAATGCTATAACATCTGTACCTGGAGATTTATTGTTTTTCATATTTTTAATTCCGTCTTTATATTCGGATAAAAATGGAAGACTATCACATATATTTTCTTTCACATCATTTAGTCTATTTTCAATATTTGTTTCTGCGAAGTAATTCTTGATTTCATCTACGCTTCACTTTTCCGAAGAATACAGGTATTCATTAAAATCGACAGGGGATGGCTACTCCTCCTAGACACCTCATACCATCCTTGGTGTATCAAGGAGTCCGTGCTTGCCCAACTGAATACTTTGTATTGCTGATATGAGTTATGAGATTGATCACTGTTCGTTATGATCGCCTTTCATAGCTGACCCAATATTTGGTAATTGGTATACGGTGTGTTATTACCCTCTACATTTTTTTTTCAATTACATTATTGTTTGATGCTTTTATTCAAGATTTAAAATAAGATGAATATTTTACATACTTTATCCAGTTAGCCTTTGATTTTATGTAGGCTCCCTTTGATTTATAATCAGTTTTATTCAAGGAAGGACACTGAAAATAACGTCATATGTCAGTGATTTCAACAGTTTCGTTTAAAGGCAGCATTTCACAAATTGTATGGTCGTTTCAACGATCAAATTTGTCACACAAACATGTTATTAGTTCAAATGTTGTCAAACGTGTTCGATGCAAGGAGTGGACTGTTATAACAAGGATAAAGTATAAAGAAACATGCTCACCAAAGTGGAAGGGAGACTGTCATGCTACATATGAATATTCATAAATCAGACATATACGTTGATAACTAAATATCTTACATGAATCCACATCAATCTCTAATATATTGTATCTTTGACAAATTATTTAAAGCCAACGAAGGGATTTATATTGAATAATAACTGAAAGGTCATTAAATGTTCACTATCAGCTGACCGACATATAACATAAAGGTTAGTGACAAACTAAAGCGTTATTGAATACCTGTAACATAATTTAATCTGAATACATGGTAGGTGGAAGTTGAATGAATAATGATTAAAATTAGCTTATTCATTACTAAAAGCTGACTTAAAACTGAATGAAGTGTGAGTAAAAGATATCCTAAATGTGAACGATTGATCGGTAAACTACGACTGAATGAAACGTTGAAAGTGAATGAATGGGCACTGAAAACGGAATGAATGTTCCAATCACGCAGTTAAATGAAGGGTCACTTAAATGTATCAGACAAATATCCGATAATACTTTTTATCGGGACAATTCGCGTATCAATACACAAAAAATGGGTTGACTGAGGAGTGGCAATTTGTCTTCTTAAAGATATGTTCATCGACTTAACTATTAGCTTCCGGGTGTTTGTGTTTAGTGTTTACCATTTATTTTGACGACTGATTATAAGTAGGCAGGCTATCGACAAATATGTTGCTGTTAAAGGGGTTTTAAAAGTGTCGCTTCAAGTCATCCTATCGCAAATTCTACGAACGTATGACCAAGTCGGCAATTGCTTGAAAGATAGAGCATGCGTATCTTGTGTGTAACAAACTGATATAAATTAAATGCCATTCACTTAATAGATAAATGAACCGAGAGTTGGATTTAGGGTTGTCGTATGATAAATATAAATATGATATCATGCTATTGTCTTTTCACGGGATTCAGTTTATAATGCTGAAATGACTGCAAATAATATCAGATTATTTATAATTTAATTTGAAATATAAATCAGATGTTACTCACTGTGTATAATAAATCAAGCTCACGTCCTGTGTGTATTTTTCTGATGATTCCCACATTTTAGTCAATATTTTTCAAAAGTCAAGAAATAATTGAAAGTAATGGCAGATACACAATTCGTGATATGGCCAAAGCTGTTGGCATATCGCTATCGCGGGTGCATTTTATTTTGAAGCGTACTTTGATCTCTGTCAGATGGATACAGCATATATTGGCAGATTGTCAAAAAAGGTTACGTGTACAAACCGCTAACCAATTGCTCAAAATATTTCCCAAATTCAATCAAATAAAATTTGCAAACATTGTTACTGGTGACGAAACGTGGGTTCACTATTTCGAACTAGTAAGGAACATTGGCTAACTAAACACGACTGAAGATCTGTAGTTTCAAAAAAAAAGAAAAGAAAAATAACACCATAAACACAAAGAATGTCCTTTATTGCATACCCTCGTGTGATGGTATAGCCTTAGAAATTCCAGTGCCGAAGGGCAAAAGTGTTACCGATCGGTATTACCGAGATGGTATGCTAAAAAACTCAATAAGCATTCCTTATTCAAATGACCCTTGTTTGCCCAACTCTATATTTTGTATTGTTTATGGGAGTCATGATATTGATCACTGGTCATCAATAACCCCTTGGTTGTCATAAGAGGCGATTGCGTTGGGCAGCCCCTCGGATGAGACAGCAAAAAACCGAGGCCCTGTGTCACAACAGGTGTGACAGGATAAATATTCCCCTGCTCAAAGGCAGGAAGCACCGAGCGTAGTCCTACATTTTGCAAATGCCTATGGAATATTTACCCTAACGGCCTAATCATATAGTGTAAATATTACAGTAGGAATGTACAACTAGTAGCGTGATACCTCTATCTGTGTAGGATGGTTGAGATGTAAAGCAATAAAATGTAGTACGTTTTCTATGAAAAGATGAATTGAAATATACACTTTCACCACCAAAAATATCTAGCAAAAAGGGTCAAATACTTCTTATCTGCGCGGGATAGCGCTTGCTTATCCGGTACTTTGGTCACCAGCCTACACGCCGGATAATCTATGCTATGTTTTAGTATGGTATCTTCATCTACCATTCTGCCCAATTTGTATGTAATTCAAGACTTCAAAAACTTTGTAGATTTGGTAAATTGATAATCTATGATTTTGTCATCGTATCGTTTAGAGTTACCTTGGTTGGCATTTGGGGAGAAACGTCGACTATTATTAAATTTAATGACATTTATCACTAGCGATGTTGATGTTAAAAGACATAGTATAATTCATACCTTCCCCAGCAAGATCCACATAGATACATGTTTACACTAATCCCAGCAAGCTATTTACACTCCAACAAGTTGTTGCACACACGTGATTGGTTTTCTTACTCTAAAGGCCTACATACATTAAGAAATATTATATGGTTATAATATAAGACAAAAATCACTGTAGCGTATATGATGTATTGGCATTGGATACTTGTATGATACCAAAGAAGCGTAATAATTTCATCCAATGTTTGAAAGCAAATTTAGACATTGGCAGTTTGAAATATCACTACATATTTTCATTAATGCCAAATTTGGTAACATGTTCCCTACAATGTCATTATAACCCTGTACATTGTGAATTAAAGTTTGCTATGACGTGAAGCAGTGCGAAATGCACTAAGCTACACAGTACTGCAATATTGTCTTTCTCAGGATCTCTGTTTTTGTATACCTGTGTTGATATCGCGCGTTATCTTCAATACCAACAGGGTGTTCTGCTGTGATGATGGTGTTGAATTTTCTTTCATTCTAAATATATGCTGTTTTATTGAGCACAGTTTGAATCACCAAACTTCTTGAACAAGGCATTGTATTTATTCGGTGTGGTCTGAAGCTTCGGTAAACTATATATTGTTGTCGTCCAATAAAATGTTTTTAATCATGACAGAACACAGCTTCTGATATTTTGCACAAAAGAATGTTCCTGTATTTATCTTATTTTCGGTAGTATAAAATATAATTAGCGGTTTACCTGTATTGTAAATTATGTTTGCTAACTATAATTTTGATCGGGCTCGAGCCACATTTAAAATATTGTAAACAATCCTCTGGTAACACGTTTTGATGATGTACGATGTAAGTCTGTGTTGTCGTTATGTTTATATGTTTTCATTAAGTCAGTAAGTGTAATTAACAAATTATAATTGCATACCACAGGGAGAAATATGCATAATCCATGAAGTTTTGTTTTTGTTTGCATGATGTATAATATCATCTTCATTATTTTTGTACTTTGACTGCATGTGGTTTTCTTTCTGTTTTATCATCCGAGATACATGTTCATAAAATGCTGCTGTAGATGAATGAGATAGAAATGGTATTTGTCAATAGCCAAAGCCTAGCCTCCCAGGAAAAGAGAAAATATGTCTTATTATTGTTTTTAAATCCAATAAATGTGATGTATATTGTCTACAAAACACACACTTCGTAGAAAATATTCATAACATTGTCCAACGTGAATGTTTTTTTGCATCAAATTCAAGAGGGGTTGTCGTTATCTTTAATAATACTTTTGACATTAAAGTGCATGAATATGTATGTGATGAAATTGTAATTATGTAATTTTGAATGTCACTTTTGAGAACACACAAGTGACACTAGTCAATGTATTTGGTCCAAATAGGAATCATTCTGAATTTTATAAATTGGCTGTGCAAAAAGGTAAAACATCTGTGAAATGAAAATTAAATACTTTGTGGTGACTTTAGTTTTATTCTAAACCCAACAATAGACTGCAAGTATTATAAGGAAGATGCCATAAATAGCCCTAATGCTAGAAAACTCAGGTTGGAAACAATAGAGGAATTATATATTTTAGATGTATATAGGGAATTACACCCTGATACACATATATATACATGGAGAAGGGAAAACCCTAGGATAATGGCTAGATTATTTTTCCCTATCAAATAGACTTCTGAACTGTGTTCATGAATACAATATATATCCTAGTTACAGAACATATCATTCTATAGTAATTTCATCTTTAAAGTTTCAAGAGTATCAGAGTGGTAAGGGACTATGGAAGTGTAATAATCCACTTGTATACGATAAAGAATTTGTTGCAAAAGTCAAAAAACAAATATTGTTAAAATTAAATCACAATGTTGTCTACCAGTATACAATCCTGAATATGTTTCTAATACACCTGATGCTGAAATTAGCTTCTTCATTAATGATCAATTGTTATTAGAAGTATTATTAATGGAAATTAGAGGTCAGTCAGTTTCTCAATCCTCTTTTATGAAAAAAAAAATAGGAACAACAAAGGCAAAGATCAAAATGCACAAATACAATGTCTTGAGGAAAGAGAAAGTGAAATAGATGCATCTCACATTGAGGAACTTATTAAAGAATTATAAGTCATTAGAATTGAAACATTAAAAGGTGACCTGATAAACTCTGAGGTTAAATGGATTGATGACAGTGAAAGCCCCACGGAATACTTTTGTAACGTAGAAAAACGAAACTGTACTTGTAAACTTTTACAAACAGTAGAAACTGGGGGAGGGGAAATTATTAGTAAACAGGATGAAATTTGAGAGGGCATATGTGGATTCTAAGAAATTTTATACGAGAGTAAAACTTTAAAACATGATTCACAAAAATGGGAACATGATAATGTATTTAATAACACTAGAAAATTATCATTAGACGAAAAAATGAAACTGGAGGGTGATTTGGTTTTAATGAGGCAGCATGCACTCTAAAAAATTTAAATACTAATACAAGCCAGGAAATGATGGATATGCTACTGATTTTTTTTTGAGGGATTTAACACATTTTATTGTCAGATCTTTGAATTATTCTTTCAGAAATGGTAATTCATCTGTGACTCAAAAACAAGGTATAATACTGTGTGTACCGAAACATGACAAGCCAAAAGAATACTTAGAAAATGGTGACCTATTACATTACTAAATACGGTCAATAAAATCTACTCAGAGTGAATTGTACACATAATAAAATATGTCTTGCCAGTATTTGTACATGGAGACCAAACATGATTTATACCAGGTCGATCTATTGCAGAAAATACTATATTAATTTCTGATATTATGAATTATACACAAGTCAAAAATATTCCTGAATTAATTTTACTTATAGACCTTACAAAAGCCTTTGATACAGTGTCCTGGAACTTTATGATACAAGTGCGGATTTTATTTTCAATTTTGGAAATTCAATAATTAGTTGAATAAAAATGTTTTGCCACGACATCATAACAACAATTAACCAAGGTGGGAATTTGTCTAGGTGGTTCAGGATCCGATTACTCCTTATTTTTTTTTTTATTTTGTGCAGAGATTATTGCAATCAATTTAAGAGGTAATACAAATATTAAAGGAATAGATATAGGAGAAATTACACATCTAATATCCCAATTTGCAGATGATACAAAGCTTTTTCTAGATGGAAACAGATAATCTCTAAAGG
This sequence comes from Ostrea edulis, assembly GCF_947568905.1. Lineage (NCBI taxonomy): Eukaryota > Metazoa > Mollusca > Bivalvia > Ostreida > Ostreidae > Ostrea > Ostrea edulis. The sequence continues at coordinate 65,817,050 of NC_079171.1, forward strand.
CTACAATTCATGAATTAAATATATTCAAACAAATATCAGGACTATCAAAATATTGTTCAAAATCACAAGTTATATGGATTGGAAGTAAAGACAAAGCACATAAATATTAATACATAACACAGAGCTGATTTGGGGCAATAAGTGTTTTGAAATATTGAAAATATAAATTGACATTAGTTTACAGGATATGGTTAAAACAAATATTACCGAAAAAATAAAAAGCATAAAAAAATATATTAAAACATTGCGAGAGACGAAATATTATCCATATGGGTCGTATCACTGTAATTAAGTCACTTGCTATATCTAAACTGGTACATCTCTTTATTGCTTTACCGAATCCATCGACAGATTTAATTCAACAACCAAATCAGATTATGTTTGAATTCCTATGGAAGAGTCCTATTTCTAAATTAATGAAAAAAGTAGTCACTCAGAATTATGAAAAAAGGGAACTTGAATGATTTATATTGATGATTTCATAGACACCATGAAAATACCCTGAGTTAAAAAAAAATACTCAAGTGTTCTGCCAAATGGGAGTCAGTTATAGGTACATATATTGATATCCATCAAGTTATTTCTTGAGGGCTACTTCAAGCTTTACAGAAAGTGAAGGAATCTAAGAATCGGTTTTGGTTTGATGTATTTCAATCTTGGAATAAACTTGTTAATTGTTATGTACATGATGATAATATCAATCAAGAATAATTGTCTTTTAGTGTTCTCTGGTATAATGAGAACTTCCATAGCTCTTATCTTTAATTCAGTGATATATTCGATATACCTTGTGTTTTTCAAATTGATTTGAACTCTTTTTTCCCGAATGACAAATAATTGGAAACTAATAACATTGATTTCAAACGATGGTGTTACTCCTTAGTCGAACTGTGAATCATGACAACGTGAAGATACAGATGTAACGAAAATCAGTCAATCATTATAATTAATTTGTTAAAATGTCAAATTTGCTCAGTTTTTGACCAAAAAAATAAAATAAAAAAACTACTAAGGCTAATGCAAATTTTATACACTACTCGTTCATCTGTTTTGTTTTTGTACGGTATGTATATTACTCGATAACATATGCTATTTGAAGTATAGCATTTGGTTTATTAATGTCTATGTGTGAAAAGAAGTTCGGATATCAATCGTTAATCTGAAAATGAATGAAAAATGTGTCTATAGTGAGAGTTGGAGGTAAAACAGTGAATGGAAGGAAATTGAATTATTTAAGAAATAATATATCATTTTTGAATGTTGTTGGGATATGACATGAATTTGGTCATGTGATCAAATCCTATAACGCCCGATCACGTACCAACTTCATGTTATATCCCAATAACATTCAAAAATGATATTTTATTTCTTATATTTATATTTTCTATTTTGATTTGTGTTCTTACCGACCTTCCATGATTATGTAGCAGATGACCAAAATAACGATCGTAGAACACAACATATAGTTCGTTAGAGTTTTATCGAATAAAAAATTTGAGAATATAAGAAATAAATATTTAATTGAAAATGTTAAAAAAAGACGAAATGTGTGTAAAATAAAGGTAATTTAGAGCGTAACGTTCACTAAAATGACGGTAAGAAGAGCGGAGTAAACTACATCCGTGATGTGATTTGGTTACGATCAGCGATGGAGAAACTGGTGTCGGTCTAGCTTACTAAGTTGAAAACGCTTGTTGACCACATATTTCAACAGAAATTCAAAGGATCTGAGTGAATTGATGTTGGATATGATGGGTCAAGTTAACGTTAAGCTCTTAGTCAGGTTTTTTGGAAAGAAACAACGGTATGTTCATCGTTAGGACTCGCGGTTGTAGCAATGCAGGTGACAATTCAATACAGTAGGACATATTTAGACAAAATGCAGGTACGTTGCGTCTTTTATTTACCTTCAGTGTTTGTAAAAGAAAATAACAACGAATTGACGAAGTTTTTGTTCACTTGAGAGCTTTCTCTTGTAGGATTTTTATGAAGACTCGCACCGGTACCCTGATATGATTATGTAATTTTCTCGAGCCTCGAAACCAGCCTCGCTTATGATCATACCGAGTCATAGCCGTGGTGGAAGTTGCCAGGAAACAACAGGTTAACTTATCATCATAAAGTAAATAGGCTTAAAACTATGCCTACATGTTTTCGCTTCCAATATCATAGAAGCAGAAGTTGAGGACGGTATTTAAAACTGTATAAAATGAAACAACAGAACGATATGTTTAATGTTTCTCTTTTATAAATTGATGAAATTCTTGGTTTTTTTTAACAAAATAAAATCTGTATAAATACCCTGCTGTGTTTGTTTCTGTTTTGATGTCATTGCAGTGGCGGATCTAGGTTTTACAAAGGGATGTGTGTGGAAGTCAAGTATTAGCCAAAATACTCACCATTTTGGGTGCCAATCTGGAATATTACTCACACTATTTCTATTATCTAAATTTGTGGCGAGAAGGGGGGGGGGGGTGTCTAAATGCCCCATTGCATTGCATAAGCAAGAAGCCAGGTGAAAATACAGGAACTGCCTTTTGAAGCGGTGGTTGTATTCATACGCAAGAACAAACTGATCACGTGACCAAATTCATGTCACACGAGATTGAACATCGATTTCATTAGTACTGTCATATAAGGAAGTGCATTGGCAAATGTAAATATTGTAGCATAAATACAATTTGTAACGTGTAGAGGTCACCCAGCCAAGTGCTGATCTCACTCCCTGTTACTTTACTTACGTGATCAAGAGAGAGACTCTACAACATCACTCGAAAAGATAGCTCATTATCGAGGCAGTATACGTTTCATCTTATACTATTCGCTACACACACCCCTGTTCGGAAACCTTTGCCCCGATGCTTAGCGTGAGTCCTTTCTGAGTTTTTGGCATCTGCTTAGTAACGACATCCGCTGTTCCCGTCGAAGACATCAGTGGCCGTTCCCGGGAGAAGTCATGTCCTTATCCATTGATTCCAAGAGACTCTAACTGAAGAAGGCCTCCTAGCAAACACCATAGTTTGATATAAATTGAACATGTGTCTTCTTCTCCGCCTCTGTTATTTGTAACTGTGCTATAGCTATGGTTCGTCCCTACATGGCATTATCTTTATCCATGATCTAGTCCTTGGGCTAGCTCCCTGTGGCTAGTATGATCTTCTGTAAGGAGGGCATCTATTTTCTTAATATTTTTGTCTCGCATTCTTTAGCTTCCTTTGTCGCTGGACATCCCTATTTTCCAGATGAAACCTGCTATCTTAAAAGATGAAAATCTGATTGGTAATCATGTCTTCCTTTTCAGCATCCAGGGCTTCATATTATTCAGGCATCTGGTTGAGCTTTTCTGTCATCCCTGAGCTGTAATTTTCTTTAACTTCCTCAGAGGCCCTGGATTATTTGTTTTTTTCATTTGTGCGAGCTGTCCTCGCCAGTAAGTATATTTTCCTTAAAGCTTCATGTGAGTTTGGTTATTTAACTCTTGATGACGTTTTTTTCTGAAATCCACATCTTCCAGCAGTCATTGTACCGTTGTCTTTAACACAGTCTTAATTCCTCCCTTAGATTCTCCCTACTCCTAACATTGTTTCTCCAGCTGTACATATTTTGCATTCATGTGTCATATGTCTGTCCTGAACTTCGTTATGCTATCGATTTACTGCAGTTAAGTCTACTATTTTTTTCACTGCTGTTCGTCACACAATGTCATAATTTCCTCTCGATATTCACTGTTTTTTTCTTTTCTTTTCCTCCACATATGTTCCCCAATTTAATATCAGTTTCTCTTCCCCGTTCCCCTGCATCAAGCATACTTTGGCTTCAGTAGATTATTCTCACATATCACATTTTGATATTTGCAATTTTCCGCATTCCAGTTTTGCAGCATTAATTCCATACTATCATATATACTGCACCCTTCACTGATGATTGTTCTTTTGTGGCGACATGGTATGAAATAACCTGGTAATTTACCCTATTTAGTAGATATCAGATTACATGTTTCGTTTCCAGCTGTTCATTTACGAATACTGGTCATGCTTTGTTCAGCAGTGGATGCATTTTTGATGAAAATACCAGAATATGTTCTTGATCTTGCAATCGCTCTTTGATGGCAGAATAAAATTTCGAGATAATGGGACTTGCATCTGGACTGAGTTGAGACGCAAATGTAAGTGAATCATCCTTCAAGCAAAAGGACAACCCCTCTGTCTACGGGCAGTTCAACGAAATCTCTTGAAATCATGTTTGATTGAATCCATAATAATTTCTAGATTATGTTGTTTTTTATCCTTGAAAATTGGCAATCTTTCTTTGGGCTCATCGAAATTAGGAGTTTCGTGATTTTCCTGAAATTGGTTCTGATTGTTGCACACATTGTGACCAATGCAAGGTGAAGATAACGACCAGTGATCAAGCTCATAACTCCTATAATGATAAATGGTAATGGTAATTTATATTTCTATTATTAACCTTATAAGAAAATTGTGATTCATCCTTTGTTTGTCTTCACATGTAACTGTTAGGCATAAGTTCTTCCGAGTTTTTGTTATAGCCATCATTGTGATTATGTATTTAATATTTGACATCGAATGTGCCACTACAACATATCACTGGGTCAAATGTTGTCTGACGTTTTTCATACCGAGGTCTTTCTTGGCACACTGATTTTGACTATGGATAACTTCGTTTACCTGATTAAGATGCAGAGCTCACGGCGGGTGTGACCGGTCGACGGCGAATGCTTAGTCCTCCTCGGCACATGACCTCACCTTTAGTATATCCAGGGGTCCATGTTTGCCGAATTTTGTATTGATTATAGGAGTTATGATATTGATCACTTTTCGTAATCTTCATCTTTCAGTCTGCATCATTGGCTGCATTTACAGTGTAACATCCCTTTATGTCATCATCTGTGGTGGCATCATTTTAATTCATTACATGGCGTCTTGACTTTTCTGTTTATGTTATAGGCTGACTGAGAATTTCATGATCAGATACTCTACTCTGCCTTGATATTTCATCTTGCATTTCCTGCCTTTTAATTCCCCATTCCATTCACTTCAGTGTGTTGAGGTCTGGGATGGAATTGTATATTTCTCAAACACACGCCCTTCTCGTTTGTTTTGTTGGTTTTGTTTTTTTGGTTTATTTAGAGATACAATTGATTGATCAGAAAACTAAGGTTTTGTCACCTTTTGGTCACCCTGGTTCTACCTTAAAATCTATTTTATTCACCAATGACAAGGAAAAGAAAAAAAACATTGTTGATTTTTCCCATAAGTACCCAACGTTCTAAATAAACGGAAAATGAATAAGTCCACTTGAAGGAAAACGACTTAGCTGTCTTTTAGTTTACTCTCCTAGTGAAGACTAATCATTTGCAAGAATAAGATACTATTTCACCTATTCATTAAGTTTACACTTCATTAACTGCGGGAAAAACCCGCTGCCGTCAACTGTTACAGCACTTAAAGTGGATATTGTCTTTATTGAACTGGACATTACATTTGAAGTTATGTTTATACTTGCTAGGCGTCAATTGGGATATGACGTCCTCCAATTTCATTCCCAAAATGCAATGCGGCAGTTTTCGTATGTGCATCTATCACAGTTTCGTTCTGACGAAAGTTTTCAAACATTTCGAACATTTAAAGGAAATATTGCTTATCATAGTTTATGGTAAGGTGTGTAGTGGAACCTACTGCATTTATTGTATTGTGTATGCTTATAATATCACAATAATAGTGGTAAAAAGTTACAATGTATTTATTTTAATTCAGATTGTTGAAACGTTTGTATAATGTTATTAAAACCAATTGATAGGCCAGAAACCTTTCACAAAATTGACATGTCAGTCTGCCAATAACAACGTTATTCAATTACATACACAAATATGAACCAGATGAACAAGACTAAGTGATGTTGACTATGATATATTGACTCCAAATAAGGATGAAAATAAAAATGGTTGATAGATAAACTGTCGTTGATATATGCAATGTTGAGTTAAAGGTCACATCAGGGTTTTTTTAATCACGTGAACAACTTTCATTAAAATACAATTACAGTAGTGCTATGTGCAAACAGAAGAAACCCGCTTATATGATTAAGAGACAGAGTTTCGACCGAGTGTGACAAGTCGACACGATATTCTTACTCCTCCTAGTCACCTGCTCCTACTTCTGGTTTGTTCAAGTCTCCGCGTTTTCCAACTCTAATATTTGTATACTTTATCACAGTTGTGATTTACACCACGAGCGTTATTTTCACCTTTTCTTTGTACAATTCAAACTTGTGTAACACAGAGTGATATATATCTAAATATCAGGAAACGATTAAAGATTAATATTAAATTTACTTACTCTTTAGTGGACACAAAGAACAAATTCAGCATAGAACAACATATGTATCGCTCAGGAAAACATCAACAGTACACACGAGAAAGAACCAATTCAAAATAATGTACATAGTCAAAACGTTGTTTAGTGTTGTAAAATGTACAATCTAAGTAAGTATCATTTGAAAATGAATGAAGCCGATGCATTTAATGGCAAACGACACATTTTAGATGTATAAACTCAAGCCATTACATTTGAAAACAATATCCATCGACAGTTGTGATTTTGGGTAAATAAAGAAGTTAAGTGATTGTTCATAACGGTCATACATTCACCAGTCCATGCACATTGGGGTCATTTGCAAAATAGAAGTTTGTGTTTTGCACGCTTAAGTTTCTGTTATTTTAAATTCTGAGTGACAATATACTGGCCTATGTTGTATATAACTTAACCTTGTAGAGTTTACGCTTCACATAATCCGCTTCAGTGATTATAAAGCTTAAACTGCACTACTATAGCTCTTTGTCGTATGATGTAGGTAGTTTTTGAAACCACCATGTACATTTTACATAGTGTGGTGTTACAGAACCAGCTACGTTATTCTCGAACTGATAAATGATAGAACACGATACAAACACGATGTGATAAGATACATGTAGGCTACGATAAGCTGCACACACCATACGATGTTATAAACGGAAAACCTGATAAACGCAAATAAAGTTCTTCATGAAAAACGTAAAATGTGATAAACGAACATCACAATAAATCTGATCAACGCGAAATGTGAGAAACGCGCTACACCATCAACGCAAAACGCGATAACCGATATTCATGATGAACAGAAAATCTGATAGAAGTGTTGTAAATTCAGAAACTTAGACAAAACGAAATGTTGAGAGCTACAAGATTATATTGATATTAATTGAAGTATATCAATATTTACTATGTACCAGACAGGTATATCCAAAACATCCAATTGGAAGGCAATGATGTATTTGTACAAATAATTACCATGTTTTGGTTTGGTTCTGTACTTCCTGTAATAATAATGCAATTTTTCAAAGATCAACATGTGTTTCTTCTGTTCAACATAAACCTTTTGCTATCAGTGAAGGAAACTCCTTGTAAGTGAAACACTGCAAGTTTGAAACTCCTTCATTGACCTGAAGGCAAATTCATATTTTATTTGTTTACTCATTTACTAGATGAACACACTCGCAAGCGCAAAAAATTGAAATGTAGCTGTTGACTTTTAAGATTTTGGGGTTTTATACATGAAGTTTCAACTTCAAACAAACATTAACACAGTTTTGAAAAAAAATAGGATACTTTGAATGATGTTGACTGCTGAATAGTGTGATGGAAACGGTGATATATGATTAAGCCTTTAGCACTTTTGCTAGACATACATTAAGTAACGATTATTCACTTTGCTCACTATATTTACCCCCCTTTCAGCTTTTACGTTAGTCTTTCTTCTCATTTGTTTCACTGCCGCAGTGTCCTATACCTTATATACTTCGCCTTACATACGGAATGTCGGTTTCGAATCCTATCTGCGACAGACCTAAGTCGTTAAAACATGTAGTAACATTTCCATCGCCACACACTCGACATCAAAGGTGGTTGTCACAGGTCCTCTAAGATGCCTTAAAAACAAATATTCCGTACAACAGTATATACAGTACACTGCCTAATGGCCGTAAGCGTGGGGCAAAGGCCTAGATTTGAAGGCCTTCATTGGTTTTGGTTAAAGCTCCATATGAGTGACAAAATCTCGAGAGAGACGTTAAACAAGATAAATCCTATAAATAAATCTCCTTTGCTTCCGATACCCGTATGTGGCCAATTGGTGCTCAATCGGCGGATCTTCATAGGTAAGGTGTTACAACCCCACCCATTTGATTGATTGAAATAGAGCAATGCTAAACAATCACCTTTATAGCGTAGCAATAAGATCCATTTATATATAAATACTTTAGGAAAAACCACATGCAAATTTCGCCTTTGTCTGTGTACAATATTCCTAAACTTGTAAAGAAAAAAAGCATATGGTTTGTATACCATAAACAATGTTAAGCAATATATGGGATACGAAAGATATGAAAGATCAATTGAAATATACAGTTTCACCAAATATAATTCTAAACAAAAATGGTCAAACCCCTCTTGTCTGCGTTAGATAATGTTATCTCTTCCGGTACTTTGATCGCCAGCCTGGACAATGGAAAAGATATGCTCTGTTTAGTATAATATCTCCATCTACCATTCTGCCAAATTTGCAACTATGTTAAGAGTTCCCAAACTTAGTAGATTAAGTAAATTGATAATATATGATTATGTCATCGTTTAACGTCACCATGGTTGGTATTTGAGGAGACACGTCAAATATTATCAAATGTAATAGCATTTCTCACTAGCAATGTTGGTGTTAAAAGAACTAGTATAATGGATACCTCCCCAGCAAGATCCACATAGATGCAATGCTACACTAATCCCAGCAAGTTATTTCCACTTCACCACGTTGTTGCAGACACGTGATTGATTTTCTAACTTTAAAGACCTATACACAGTAATAAAAAAAATCATAGTCATAATATAAAACAAAAATCATTGTAGCGTAAACGATTTATTGAGACTCTATTTCCCTGAAATGGCTCTAAAAGTTTATTGTTATTTCGGATTTCAAATATTTCGGTTGAGCATCACTGACGACACATTATTTGTCGAATGCGCATCTGGTGTATCAAAATTGGTACCGTATAAGTTTTACATAATGACCCCTGGGTACATCCCTCTGCTGGTTGACTGTTAGTTGCCGATGGTCCTTAAAACCCAGTAGCTAAGTACATGTTCTTCGTTACTAGCATGAACATACGGATGTATATTTAATCACTGTTATAAAATTTAGAAATTCATTTCAAAATTAAGGATGCGCAGCTGGTGCATTAGCATTGGTACCGTATAAGCTTTACATTGGCTTCTTGTATGATACCAAAGAAGCACAATCCGTTCACCAACATCTGAAAGCAAATTTAGAAATTTGCAGTTTAAAACCTCACTGATTGTTTCCATTAATGACAAAATATTGTAACGTTTTACCTAGAATGTCTTTATAATCCTATACATTGTGAATTAAAGTTGTGAAATGGTGCGAAATACACGTATCTACACAGTACTGTAGTGTTTTCTTTCTTGGGATCTTTGTTTCATTGATATCTGTCTTGACATCGCGCGTTATCTTTAATATTAACACGGTATTCCGTTGTGATGATAGTGTTGTTTTTTCTTTCATTCTAAATATACGCTATTTATTGAGCACAGTTTGGATCAGAAACTTCTTGAACAAGGCATTGTATTTTTTCGGTGGGGTCTGAAGCTCCGGTAAACTATATACTGCTGTGATCCAATAACAACTTATTTCAATCATGGCAGAACAAAGCTTATGGTGCATAGAAGCAATAATACAAATTAGGATGTAGTTGATGACGTGAACCTTCCAAATTACAAGTCTACAGTAGTTTTCATCATACCACTGGCTGTGATGGACCATTGGTTAAAAGGTCCGAGAGTCATGTATTTTCGTAACTTGTCTTAAAACAGATCTCCGATGTTGTGTTGGGTTCTAACACGCTACATAATCACCACTGGGACAGTTGTGAGCGTTAAACGTTAACATAGATATACGACGAAACGATACATCCATTCTCAAATATACATAATGCAAAAGTGTTGCAGTGATCAACCTCCTAACTCCTATAAGCAATACAAAAAAATCCTGGACCAATGGAGTAAGCATACCCTGTCGACCGATCACACCTGCTGTGAGCTTTATACGTTTATCCTAAGTGAAAATCATTGTTTCAAATATGGCCTAACAATCAGAGTAAAACACGTCAAACACCATTTGACCCAATGATAGATTTTATTCTGAAACTGGATCACCATAACGACCATATAATTTGTGAAATGCTGATTTTAAACGAGGTTGTTGGAACCCCTGCACCATCAGCTCGTTTTTCAGTAGCCTGTTTCGATATAAAAATCTGATAAAACGAGGAACACGCAGAACAACCCCTTGTGTATCGAATTATATGATCGCATCTTTCTAAATTATAATCATAAGACTGTTACTGGAAGTTCCTGTAAAATAATGCAATTGTGTTTTCCAGCTCATATTCTTAAGAAGGATAACTCAACTGACAACTCAACTGTATGAAAAAGGGGATGATTTCAGCTTCTCCATCGTCAACTTCCCACATTTATGTAGCAATATTCCATTATCACCTGTATATGGTGTTTATATATCACAACTAATTCGATATGCAAGAGCTTGTTCTGGGTATAGTCAGTTTTTAAATCGAGGTAAGCTACTGACAAACAAGTTGATGGTACAGGGATTTCAACAGTTTCGATTGAAGTCAGCATTTCGCAAATTCTATGCTCGTTATAACGATCTAGTTCGCCAATACAACCTCGCATTGGGTCAAATGCTGTCTGGCGTGTTTCATACCGATTGTTAAGCCGTTCTTGGCACACTGATTTTGACTGCGGATAACTCCGTTTACCTGATCAGAATATGGGGCTCACGGCGGATGTGACCGGTCAACAGGGGATGCTTACCCCTCCTAGGCACCTGACCCATCTCTGGTGTGTCCAAGGGTCCGTGTTTGCCCAACTATCTATTTTGTATTGCTTGTAGGAGTTATGAGATTGATCACTGTTCGTTATCTTCACCTTGCATGTATTCACTTAATGATATTAATTGTATATATTTCTTTCTCTTTCAGGGACCTCATAAGCAATCAAATAAGAAAGATAGCTGATGCAGCATTCTCTGGTCTGGTGAATTTACAGACTCTGTAAGTGTATTTTACTTGTAATTTTTAGCAAAAATAAACGATAAGAAAATCCTCTGTATAATACCCGTTTTACGAAATATAACAATACATATTTAGATTTGTAAAATAAACCATTAGAATCTTTATCACACACACAAAACAAGTACATTCGTGTCAAGATTATTTTCAGAATCTCTAGTCAGTTTAAACTGGACAACGTATTCACGACAATGATAGTTTACACTTTCTGAACATGTCCTCTATGGGAAATTCGCAGTATCATGTTCAGATGTATTTTAAACAGAAATGTGAATCAGGAATCAATGATAGGCATTTGTATGCTCAAAGAAAGTCTTACTGGCTGTGTTTATAATGCAGATACTATTGCAGATAGGATTGGGTCAGTTGGTTTGACCTGAATTTTGAGTGAGTGAGTTCAATTGTTTTCGGTCGGTGTAAAATTGAGCACCCCTATGATAGGGATACTGATAATCCTTTTCACATGTAAAACTTATACGGTACCAATGTTGATGCACCAGCTGCTCATTTCGACTAATAATGTCTCTTCAGTGTCATATTCGATACAACTTGTGTTCTTCAAATTGATTTCAACTTTTTTTTTCCGAATGACAAATAATTGGAAACTAATAACATTCATTTCAAACGAGGGTGTTACTGTGTTACTAGTCGAACTCTGAATCCTGACAAAGTGAAGATACGCATGCAACGAGAATCAGTCAATCTCATCTTTATCATGAAAGGTGAAGATAACAAATAAGGATCAACCTCACAATCATATAATGAATGCAAAATAAAAAGTTGGGCAAACACGGACCCCTGAACACACCCGAGGTGCGAGCATGCGCAGGAGTAAGCATCCCCTGTCGAACCGTAACATCCACCATGAGCTTTATATCGTGATCAGTTAAACGGAATTATCCGTAGTTAAAATGAGGGTGTCAAAAACGAACTGCCAATCAGAATGAAACACGCCAGACAACATTTGGCCCAATGATATTCTGTATGTGTAACTATATTGTTATAAAGATGACTAAATTTGCGAAACGCATACTTTAAATGAAACCCCTGTATCATCAACTTGTTTGTAAGTAACCTGAACCAATTGGAAAACTGAGCATACGCAGAACCACTTCTTGCGTATCGAATAAGTTGAGAGATCTGAACACGATATGAAGGTGGGAGTTGAATATTGCTGCATAAATATGGGAAGTCGATGATGGAGAAGCTAAACTCATTTCGTAAATCTCAAAAGGAATACGAAAGTGATAATCGGATAAACACAAACCTTTAGAAACATGAGACAATGCCAAGTGGTTGGTGATTAAGTATATACTGCCAATAGTATCTCGGCACGAGGAGCTATATACAGCACAGACAATGCGTATTGTTAATTTAACTAAATCCTCTCGCTAGGTATTACTTCGCCCAGCAATATAAACCCGCGATAGTCTCTCGTGGCTTTGACTCAAGCCATACCTAATCAAATGCACTATGAATTAATCTCTAAAACAAGCAGAATCAATTCAGGTATACACTAAATGCAGTAAACAAAAATATTTCTAGTCTGTAGTTCATGATATAAAATATTATATTCTAAACGAATCTATGTTATCGTAAACAGAATCAATCCTTTTCTGTGAAGAGGTGAAGAAAACCAAAAGTGACCAATCTAGTACATTCTTTAATGATTACTAAATTAGAAGTTGGACAAACACGGGCACCTCGACATACCAGGGGTGTAATCAACCGCATCCCTTATCGATATGTCACTCATGCGATTGATTACTGTTAATTATCTTCACCTTTCATGTGGAAAATTGAATTCCTATTGAAAGCAAGATCAATTTAAATATACAGAAACAACATAAACCATAGTACACAGAATCAATCTTAACGTATACCAAGTAAAATCAGTCTTAGTGCATGGCAAAACAATCAATTTTAATAAAGACATATTCTTAGAAATTCACAAATATATTCAATTTTATTATAGGGAGGTAGGTAACGAGGTCATCATTGCGATGAGTATTTACATTGCATATAGTGTAGCATAGATACAATTTGCAACGTGTAGAGGTCACACAGCCAAGTGCTGATCTCGCTCCCTGTTACTTTACTTGCGTGATCAAGAGAGATACTCTACAACATCACTCGAAAAGATAGCTCATTATCGAGGCAGTATAAGTTCTATCTTATACTGTTCTCTACACACTCCCCTGCTCGGGAAGCTTTGCCCCGATGCTTAGCGTGAGTCATTTCTGAGTTAGTAACGACATCTGCTACTTCCGACGACAACAGTCGTCGTTCCCGGACGAAGCCACGTCCTTATCCAGATATTTCAAAACACTCTAACTGAAGAAGGCCTCCTAGCAAACACCATAATTTGATATATATTGTCTCCATCTCAGCCTCTGTTGTTTGTAACTGTGCTATATATATGTTTCGTCACTGCATGGTAATGGCTTAATCCATTATATTGTCCTTGAGTTCACAAATAAAGGCGTTTAGCTTCTTATGACTAGTCTGCTCTTATGTAAACATAACCTATATTTTTAATATTTTTGTCTCGCATTATCCAGCTCCCTCTGTCGCTGGACATCCCTATTTTCCAGATAAGACATGCGATCTTCAAATATGAAAATAGGTATGCGTGTCTTCTTTTTCAGCCTCCCTGGCTTCACATTGATCTTGTATCTGATTGAACTTATGTCATCCCTGAGCTGTAGTTGTCATTAACTTTCCTGGAGTATTTGTTTTTCATTTGCACGAGCTGTGCTTGCCAGTAAGTCCCTTTCCCCCAACCTTCCTGTGAGTTTGGTCATTTAACTCTTGATAACGTTTTGTTCTGAAATCTTCATCTTCCAGCAGTCATTGTACAGTTGTATTTAACACAGCCTTAACTCCTTAGCGCCCCCTCTTCCTAAGAGTTTTTCTTCAGCTCTACTATTTTTCTGTCATATGTCATTTGTCTGTCATAAGCTTCGTTATGTTCACGATTTATTGCCTACTACTTTTTTTCACTTATTTGTTTCAGTTGTGAATTCTCCTCTTTCAAAGATGACACATTCGTCTGTCCTAACAGTGTCCTAACTTCCTCTCGATATTCACTGATTTTTTAGGTTTCTTTTCCTCCACAGATGTTCCCTAATATAATATCAGTTTCTCATCCCCGTTTTCTTGCATCAAACAGGATGTGACTTCAGTAGATTATTCTCACATATCTCTTTTTGATATTTGCAAATGTCCGTATACCATTTTTGCAGCATTAATTCCATAATATCATATCTATTGCGTTCTTCACTGGTGATTGTTCTTTTGTGGTGACATCGCATGAAATAATCTGGCCATTTACCATATTTATTAAATATCTGATTGCATGTGTTGTTGTCAGCTGTGCATCTACGAATACTGATTTTGCCTTGTTCAGCAGTTAATGTATTTTTGATTAAAATTTCAGAATATAATATTGATATTGTGTTTTCATGTTCTACAGCTGAGTTCCATAATTTTCTAGCAAGGTAATCACGTAATCGCTGTTTTATGGCAGAATGAAATTCAGAAATATTAGGCCTCACATCTGGACTAAGTTGACGTGAAAATATAAGTGAATCATCCTTCAAGCAAAATGATAACTCCTCGGACTGTCTATGGGCAGTCCAACGAAATATTTATGAAATCATGTTTGATTGAATCCACAAGAATTTCTAGATTGTGTTGTTTTTTGCCATTAAAACTCAGCAATCTTTCTTTAGGCTCATTACGATTAGGAGTTTCGTGATTTTCTTGAAATTGGTTATTTCTTGTTGTTGCACAAATTGTGTCCACTGTATTAATTTCCGTATTCAAATATCCGTACATTGTCACTGGATATATGGTAACGAGAGTTTATATTTATATTATTACCCTGATAAGAAAATTGTGATTAATTCATTGGTTGTCGTCACATGTAGCTGTCAGGCATAGTTTGTACCCAATGTTTGTTATAGCCATCATTGTGATTATGCATCTAATATTTGACATCGTATGTGACACAGCAACATATAACTGGGTCAAATGCTGTGTGACTTTTTCATACCGAGGTCTTTCTTGGCACACCGATTTTGATTATGGATAACTCCGTTTACCTGATCAAGATGCAGGGCTCACGGCGGGTGTGACCAGTCGACGGTGAATGCTTCATCCCCCTAGACACATGACCCCACCTCTAGTATATCCAGGGGTCCATGTTTGCCCAACTCTCTATTTTGCATTGCTTAAAGGTTAATCACTGGCAAGAATAAGATACTTTTTCACCTATTCATTATGTTTACACATCATTAACAACACACAAAAAAACCGTTGCCGTCAATTGTTATGAATTTATTTGATAAAGAAGAAGTTTAAAAATTAACAAATTTATTTAATTAAATAGTATTACAATAAATCAATAATTTCAAATGTTTAGTGTCCTTGAGTCAGTGCCCTCTTCGTTACACCTGTCAATGCTAACCGTGACTTCAGAAATCTGCACGAGCTCTTATTTTTACATCTGGACAACTAATTACTGACAAGTAACTCTGATTACTAACTCAAACTGCTAAGGACAGTCTGTATTTATACATAACATATTTTTATGAAGACCCGGATGTAAATAAGTAGATAACTAGGTCACCATTACAATGAGTATCTACATGTTTTTAAAGCAACACATATATAAGAAAGTGTATCAATAAATCAGGGAAAAAAACACAGAAACATTCGTTGTTTTTCAAGCAGTGCCACATTCCCCAACATAATCACGGTTATTTCTAACTATAAACAACAAGATCGGGATCGAGATATACATGGCATCGACCGAATTCCTGTAAATTTGAGGGGTTAATAAAGCAGTATGTAAAGATTTCCCGATGTGTGTCAAGTATAAACGATGAGACATATATTTGATAATATTAAATTGACAATATTACTAAACGTAGTAAATGATAATACTGTAGTAGGAATTTGTACAGAGACAACCTGCACAAAACACAAAAAAAAACCCAAAAAACAACCAAATCTGCCTTTTCTCTATAAATAAATAGATATACTTTACACAAACATTTATAACAAGGATACAATAAACAAAATCATTCATAATGTATGTTAAACAAAATTAATATTAATGTGTAGTAAACATAATCAATTCTAATAGATTGTAAACAAAATTAATCGTAGTGTAAAATAAAAATATATATATTGTAGTGTATAGTACAAAATCAATCCCAGTTTAAAATAAACAAAATTAAACCCTACTGTGAAGTAAATAAAATCAACCCTACTGTATCCTAAACAGAATCAATATTAGCGTGTAGTAGACATAATCGAATCCATTATATAGTAAACAAAATCAATCCTTGTGTAAAGTAAACAAAATCAAACTATATTGTGCAGTAAAAAAACAGCAATCATATTGTATACTAATCAAATGCGTCTGTACAAATTGTATAGCAAACCAAAAAATAGTGCATAACAACCAATTGCTCAAAATAATTATATATTATTCATCAACAACATCTCTCGTCATCGGTATGTCCTGCAATGTATTTCAACAGAGTTTGATAATTCTCTGTATTTCCAAATATGTTTCCGCTACTGTATCCAGGCGTTTTAATTACAAACCAACTTTATGAAGTCTAGATATAGACCTATCTATACAAAAACCGCCTATATGCTTTGACATTCGTACTATTCCAAGTATAGGGTATGTTATAACTGGTGATGCTGATATTACTTCGAAAAAAAAAAAACCCCACAAAATCACTTATTTTGATAGGCTATCAATTAAAAAAATTCGGTCTTTCAATTGGAAAACCATTGCATCCCTGTTATGTATTCGGTCAAAAATTTTGCTCAGACTATGGACTAAACATGAAAGGGAAGCACTTGTGTCTCAATAAAATAGGTTGATAAAACGTATCAAAGGAATTTTTAGATCACATTTTAGACAAAGGGAATAAAAAGTTGGTGCCATATATTCGTCTGTGTTTAGTAAATTAGAGGTGGTAAAATCAAATAGATTCAATGAGGAATATGTTTTAGTTCCAGCTGAAATAAAAACCGCCAAACTTGTGTTTGTTTATACGACTCGTCATTACAATTGT
This sequence comes from Ostrea edulis, assembly GCF_947568905.1. Lineage (NCBI taxonomy): Eukaryota > Metazoa > Mollusca > Bivalvia > Ostreida > Ostreidae > Ostrea > Ostrea edulis. The sequence continues at coordinate 65,834,369 of NC_079171.1, forward strand.
ATTCTAAACTAACTTTTTATAATCATATTTACGTCTCCGTTGCTCTTTCAAAAGACCAATTGCTTTCAAACCATTGTTCAGTTTTAAATATATTCCATAACCAAGGCAATGCAACGAATTGAACAAATATAGGTACCTTACCTATGCTTTGCTCGCAGACTTCACAAACTTTTACAAAAGTACATCGTTGGATCCAGTGTATGTTTGATCAAACATTTATCTTTCCTCCTCACGAAACTATTAGGAGCTGTCATAGAGTAATTTGAATCATCTTGTGCTACAGCATACAACAGAAGTAGATTAAATGAAGTGTGGATCCGAAATTATTCTTATTTTAGTGAATTAGAAATCACAAAAATAATTTCTAGTCAACAACATAAACGCCTATGACTTTTCAAGGCCTCGAAGACACTTAATTACTAAACTTGTTTGCCATCATGAACAATTGCTTCTACAACAAAAACTAGTAAAATTAAATATATGCATCAAGTGATCAATCATTCAAAAATGACTTTGTCCAACACCACCTTGATTGTACGGACGCGTACTCTGATGTTGATATGAGAAAAGAAGTTGGAGTCCCTCATTGACAATGTCTTTGTAGTATTTGGTAATCAGGACTTTCAACATTTTCTTGTATTTTCCACGATAGGAATTGTGCTGCTTTATTACGTTGATATTTTGAAGAGAAAACTATTCTATTAATGAACTCGTACATGGAATATGTATGTTATTGTAATCGTAATCTTGACATTTAAACGTGTCGACAACGTTTTATTTATAAACATTAGTTATTTTCAGTTATATTTCGATTCTATAAATCCCAGTGAACATCACTATTGGGTCACTGTTAAATATTTTAATTAATATAACTGTTGATGGTAATTAAAATGCCGCTTATCATTATCACAAACGGAAAAAAAATTTTCCCCATGGTGAACTTCCCATATGTATGTACCAACATTCCACCATCACCTGCATAAAGTGTTCATTTATGAATTATAAAGTTAACAAACATGGATCAGTTTCAAAACTGTATACCTTGCGTATCACCTGTTTTTATCTTTTAATCAATGCAATATCAACAAATATATTAATCATCCATCAACACTATTTCTTTACATCAATATATTAATTAATTTGTAATTTTATGCTAAAGAAGGAAAATATTTTGATATCAATTATATTTTAATTTTAAATGCACTTCAAAGGGTTTACAATAAAGTTTACAATAGTAGATTGAATTGTCAAGTCATGCAAAGCTATTGTTTACCACATGAAGGGTTACCTTCGTTTACCTGTAAAGCAGAGTACAATATACACCAAGAGTCTGCCTCCAGGTAAACAAATTGTGAAGGAGCCGTCTTCCTCCAAACCGGGCCTCTCATATACACACTTTATGAAATAAATTTGCAATACACATCTTTCAATACAATTGTTCAACAATATATCGTTATGTATTTAAAGCCCATTTCACTGAGATATATAAATTATCACTGTTACAAGAGGTTTCATTTAGTCTACAATTCATTGTATCTTCACCTCATATTTATAAATAATCAGTACAATGAAAGAAATCAAAATGTTAAGTGTCTCTGATGTATTTATTTCATTATAAAATCCTATGACAATATGTTACCAAGATATGTCAATATTTAATACATTGTTAATCCTTTTCCATATTCTTTTAAACGTTCTGTCGACATATATCATGTGTTCTATGTTTTCAATTTCACCACAGTTTTCACAATATATTTGTATATTTGGATTCCATTTGCTAACATTATTATTCAAAATCTTATATAACAATTGATAATTAAACTCTGATATTTGGTGTGTTTTTTTTAAACATTTCGACTTTTAGTAGATAAATTGTCTTCCATCAATATTTTGAAATATCAAACCTTTCTGTTCAAATGTTTCTGTAATTGGCTTAATAAATTTGTTATCAACTAATATGTCATATAAGAAAGATGATTTAATATTCAATATATCAACAAAGCTATATCCTTCAAATAATACATGTATGAAAGGTGAAGATAACGAACAGTGGCCAACCCCATAACTCCTACAAGCAATATAAAATAGATAGTTAGGCAAACACGGACCCCTGGACACACCAGGAGTGGGGGCATGTGCCTAGGAGGAGTTAGCATCCCATATCGATCGGTTGATTTAGTATTAATACAGGGAGTTGTTTTTGCAGTGAAATATACCTGCAAAGCGGTTGCACATTGTTTTTAAAATATAGTATTCACAGATAATACTGTTTCTATGAGAGATTAAATCTTGATAGTATTTTAAATATCTAAATACACCATTATTATCATGTAAGTCTTTGGTGTATAGAAGTCCTGACTTGACCCGATTATGAAAATAAATTGGATGGTTTTTGACCTGAAAAGGGTATTTTTTTCCAAAAGGATTCGTCTAAAGTAGTCATAGAGATACATTTATCTGGTGTGTCCAGGGGTCCGTGTTTGCCCAACTATCTATTTTGCATTGCTTGTAGGAGTTATGAGATTGATCACTGTTCGTTATCTTCACCTTGCATTTAATCATTGTGGTTTTGTTAAAAACGCAAATTACTTCTTAATAGAACAACGTCAGAAATGTAATATATTTATATTCTTGCACATTTCTTAAGTTTGTTTTAATTGTATATCTCAGCGATAAATTTTCTTTTTGAAAAAAGCCGCCGCGATGGCCGAGAGGTTAGAGCGATTGCCCCAGATGCGGAAGGGCGGGGTTCGAATCCCGGTCGGGACATACCTAAGTCGTTAAAACAGGTAGTGACAGTTCCATCGCCAAACATTCGACATCAGGTGTGAATGTCACGGGTCGTCGGACATGACCTTAAAAACGAATGACCCATCTCACAGTAGGTGTGACACGCTAAAGAACCTTCACTACGCAATGACCGTAAGCGCCGAGCATAGGCCTACATTTTAGCCCTTCACCGATCTTGGTGACGTGTCCATATGAATGTAAAATTCTCGAGGGAGATCTCAAGCAAAAAACAATCATTTTTTTTTGGAAAAATATGTTCAAGAAATGTTAAGAGACTGGATTTAGTACTTAGCAGACGTGCAATACAAGAAGCTTGTAATGAGAAAAACTTGGATTCAACACCAAAAATACTGATTCCATCTTTTAATTTCTTTCCAATAAGTGGATTTCTTTTGATTCTTTCCCCTTTATTACATAGAAAATTATATATTTTACTGTTCATTTCCTTAAAAAATTCCTCAGGCGGATTAAGAATTATCGACGCAATGCATTGTAATTTAGAAATAATGAGATTATTGATTATTTCTTGTTTGCCAAACATTGTCAAATTTCATTTTTCCCCAGTTATCGAGCATGCTAATAATTTGATAAATTGTTCCTATCCGATTTTTTGGGACACAATATGTTGTTATATCCTATAAATATACCCAATGTTTTAACCGGATTATTTGTTATAATTAGAGTTTCAATCATTTCACGTGTGTTTTTAAAGAACCTAGCAATATACATTCTGATTTATTTAGATTAAGCTTTAGAACTGCGAATCCAGATAATTGTTTTAATGTTTTAATAGCTTCCTTTACTTATTGCACATCCTTTAAGGGGTTTGTGGAATCATGTACATGTTGTGTATTTTTGTGATGGTGATATTGGACATCATTGACGAATACCTCTAGTCATTTTACAAGTTCTAGATATGTAACCGTTATTCTTTACTCGAAATAAAACTTTATCGTAAAATGTTGTAATCCAGTTGCTAAAAATTGTTCCAAAATTTAAAGTTTTTAAAGTTTCAATCATGATAATTTATTCTACGGTATCAAAGGCTTTTTAAACATCTAAAAATAATAAATTGTCATCTTCGTTCTGAACTTAACATAAATCAAAATATCTTGAATTTGTCGAAAATTATTCCCTAAATATCTGCCTTTAATAAATGCTGATTGGTCTATATTTATAAATTTTGATATGACTGTTTGTAAACGTTTAACCAAAAGAAATGCACGAATTTTATAATCGCAATTTGTTAGACTAATTCGTCTATAATTTCTAACATTTGACTTTCCACCTTTTTTTTTTTTATAAACAATACTTATTCTTGACAGCCTCTACGAGTTTGGGAGCTCTTTACTTTCAGCAGATTTCATCAAATAACTGAAAAAAATAATGCCTTATATGCCTTATATCATTCAAGAAAATGTTGTAAAGTTTAACTGATATAGAATATGTACCTTGAGCTTTAATGTTTTTCATAGTTTTTATTCCGTCTTTGCATTCGGATAAAGTTTAGAGACCCTCGCATATATTTTTTTCACATTCTTTAGTTTATTTTCAATACTTGTTTCTCAGATGTAATTCTTGATTCTACGCTTCCCTTATCCGAAGAATACAGGTATTCATTAAAATGGACAGGGGATCCTTACTCCTAATAGACACCTGGTCTCACATTTGGTGTGTCCAGAGATCCGTGCTTGCCCAACTATCTACTTTGTATTGCTTATAGGAGTTATGAGATTGATCACCGTTCGTTATGATCGCCTATGTGGTCCGAAAAATGATTTTAAGCAAGACAGAACAAAGCTTATGATACGTAGGAGCATTGATGTGCATAAAAACCTACATATGAGGATGTGGTTGATAACGTCAACCTTCCACTAGACAAGTATGCAGTAGTTTTCATCATATCACTGGCAGTGGTAGGTCATTGGTTAAAACGTCCACATGGTAAACCAACATAGTTTGAGCCCAAGACCCATGAATCACCCACCATAACAAGTGAGAGTCACGTATTCTAGTAACTTGTTTTAAAACAGATCTTCGATGTTGTGGTGGGTTCTGACACGTTTAATAATCATTAATGAGACGGCTATGAACGTTAAACGTTAACATAAATATATGACGAAACGAAACATAGGTTCTTAAAGAATCTTCTTAGGACGCTTCTATATTTATCTCCTCGATTTAAAATCCGATGCCACCAATTATGAATACGTAGAGGTAGCATGAAAGTAGAAAACAAATTCGGAAATCAGGATCATCACATGCAGTGGCGATGCTTGACTATGCCCAATCACATTGTTTGGTTTTGATATATACCAAAGTTGTTTAGAAAACATTTGTGAAAGTTGCAATAAACTCTATTCACTGGATACATATTACGCATAATTTATTTCTAAATAAACCAAAATGCGTTTTATTGACTATTGAAAGACGAAGATAACGAACCGTGATCAATCTCAACCTTTATTGGATATCCTCGTGTGATGGTATAGCCTTAGAAATTCCAGTGCCGAAGGGCAAAAGTGTTACCGATCGGTATTACCGAGATGGTATGCTAAAAAACTCAATAAGCATTCCTTATTCAATGACCCTTGTTTGCCCAACTCTATATTTTGTATTGTTTATGGGAGTCATGATATTGATCACTGGTCATCAATAACCCCTTGGTTGTCATAAGAGGCGATTGCGTTGGGCAGCCCCTCGGATGAGACAGCAAAAAACCGAGGCCCTGTGTCACAACAGGTGTGACAAGATAAATATTCCCCTGCTCAAAGGCAGTAAGCGCCGAGCATAGTCCTACATTTTGCAAATGTCTATGGAATATTTACCTTAACGGCCTAATCATATAGTGTAAATATTACAATAGGAATGTACAACTAGTAGCGTGATACTTGTATCTGTGTAGGATGGTTGAGATGTAAAGCAATAAAATGTAGTACGTTTTCTATGAAAAGATGAATTGAAATATACACTTTCACCACAAAAACTATCTAGCAAAACGGGTCAAATACTTCTTATCTGCGCGGGATAGCGCTTGTTTATCCGGTACTTTGGTGACCAGCCTACACGCCGGATAAGCTATGCTGTGTTTTAGTATGGTATCTTCATCTACCATTCTCCCAAATTTGTATGTAATTCAAGACTTCAAAAACTTTGTAGATTTGGTAAATTGATAATATATGATTTTGTCATCCTATCGTTTAGAGTTACCTTGGTTGTCATTTGGGGAGAAACGTCGAATATTATTAAATTTAATGACATTTATCACTTGCGATGTTGATGTTAAAAGACATAGTATAATTCATACCTTCCCCAGCAAGATCCACATAGATACATATTTACACTAATCCCAGCAAGCTATTTACACTCCAACAAGTTGTTGCACACACGTGATTGGTTTTCTTACTCTAAAGGCCTACATACATTAAGAAATATTATATGGTTATAATATAAGACAAAAATCACTGTAGCGTATATGATTTATTGGCATTGGATACTTCTATGATACCAAAGAAGCGTAATCCTTTCATCCAATGTTTGAAAGCAAATTTAGACATTGGCAGTTTGAAATATCACTACATATTTTCATTAATGCCAAATTTGGTAACATGTTCCCTACAATGTCATTATAACCCTGTATATTGTGAATTAAAGTTTGTTATGACGTGAAGCAGTGCGAAATGCACTAAGCTACACAGTACTGCAATATTGTCTTTCTCAGGATCTCTGTTTTTGTATACCTGTCTTGATATCGCGCGTTATCTTCAGTACCAACAGGGTGTTCTGTTGTGATGATGGTGTTGAATTTTCTTTCATTCTAAATATATGCTGTTTTATTGAGCACAGTTTGAATCATCACTAAACTTATTGAACAAGGCATTGTATTTATTCGGTGTGGTCTGAAGCTTCGGTAAACTATATATTGTTGTCGTCCAATAAAATGTTTTTAATCATGACAGAACACAGCTTCTGATATTTTGCACAAAAAAATGTTCCTGTATTTATCTTATTTTCGGTAGTATAAAATATAATTAGCGGTTTACTTGTATTGTAAATTATGTTTGCTAACTATAATTTTGATCGGGCTCGAGCCACATTTAAAATATTGTAAACAATCCTCTGGTAACACGTTTTGATGATGTACGATGTAAGTCTGTGTCGTTATGTTTATATGTTTTCATTAAGTCAGTAAGTGTAATTAACAAATTATAATTGCATACCACAGGGAGAAATATGCATAATCCATGAAGTTTTGTTTTTGTTTGCATGATGTGTAATATCATCTTCATTATTTTTGTACTCTGACTGCATGTGGGTTTTTTCTGTTTTATTATCCGAGATACATGTTCATAAAATTCTGCTGTAAATGAATGAGATAGAAATGGTATTTGTCAATTGTCAAAGCCTAGCCTCCCAGGAAAAGAGAAAATATGTCTTATTATTGTTTTTAAATCCAATAAATGTGATGTATATTGTCTACAAAACACACACTTCGTAGAAAATATTCATAACATTGTCCAAAGTGAATGTTTTTTTGCATCAAATTCAAGAGGGGTTGTCGTTATCTTTAATAATACTTTTGACATTAAAGTGCATGAATATGTATGTGATGAAATTGTAATTATGTAATTTTGAATGTCACTTTTGAGAACACACAAGTGACACTAGTCAATGTATATGGTCCAAATAGGAATCATTCTGAATTTTATAAATTGGCTGTGCAAAAAGGTAAAACATCTGTGAAATGAAAATTAAATACTTTGTGGTGACTTTAGTTTTATTCTAAACCCAACAATAGACTGCAAGTATTATAAGGAAGATACCATAAATAACCCTAATGCTAGAAAACTCAGGTTGGAAACAATAGAGGAATTATATATTTTAGATATATATAGGGAATTACACCCTGATACACATAAACATACATGGAGAAGGGAAGACTCAAGGATAATGGCTAGATTATTTTTCCCTATCAAATAGACTTCTGAACTGTGTTCATGAATACAATATATATCCTAGTTACAGAACAGATCATTATATAGTAATTTCACCTTTAAAGTTTCAAGAGTATCAGAGTGGCAAGGGACTATGGAAATGTAATAATCCACTTTTATATGATAAAGAATTTGTTGCAAAAGTCAAAAAAGAAATATTGCTAAAATTAAATCACAATATTGTCTAGCAGTATACAATCCTGAATATGTTTCTAATATACCTGATGCTGAAATTAGCTTCTTCATTAATGATCAATTGTTATTAGAAGTATTATTAATGGAAATTAGAGGTCAGTCAGTTTCTCAATCCTCTTTTATGAAAAAAAAAATAGGAACAACAAAGACAAAGATCAAAATGCACAAATACAATGTATTGAGGAAAAAGAAAGTGACATAGATGCATCTCACATTGAGGAACTTATTAAACAATTATAAGCCATTAGAATTGAAACATTAAAAGGTGACCTGATAAACTCTAAGGTTAAATGGCTTGATGACAGAGAAAGCCCAACGGAATACTTTTGTAACGTAGAAAAACGAAACTGTACTTGTAAACTTTTACAAACAGTAGAAACTGGGGGAGGGGAAATTATTAGTAAACAGGATGAAATTTGAGAGGGCATATGTGGATTCTAAGAAATTTTATACGAGAGTAAAACTTTAAAACATGATTCACAAAAATGGGAACATGATAATGTATTTAATAACACTAGAAAATTATCATTAGACGAAAAAATGAAACTGGAGGGTGATTTGGTTTTAATGAGGCAGCATGCACTCTGAAACATTTAAATACTAATACAAGCCAGGAAATGATGGATATGCTACTGATTTTTTTTTGAGGGATTTAACACATTTTATTGTCAGATCTTTGAATTATTCTTTCAGAAATGATAATTCATCTGTCACTCAAAAACAAGGTATAATACTGTGTATACCGAAACATGACAAGCCAAAAGAATACTTAGAAAATGGTGACCTATTACATTACTAAATACGGTCAATAAAATTTCCTCAGAGTGAATTGTACACAGAATAAAATATGTCTTGCCAGTATTTGTACATGGAGACCAAACATGATTTATACCAGGTCGATCTATTGCAGAAAATACTATATTAATTTCTGATATTATGAATTATACACAAGTCAAAAATATTCCTGAATTAATTTTACTTATATACCTTACAAAAGCCTCTGATACAGTGTCCTGGAACTTTATGATACAAGTGCGGATTTTATTTTCAATTTTGGAAATTCAATAATTAGTTGAATAAAAATGTTTTGCCACGACATCATAACAACAATTAACCAAGGTGGGAATTTGTCTATGTGGTTCAGGATCCGATTACTCCTTATTTTTTTTTATTTTGTGCAGAGATTATTGCAATCGATTTAAGAGGTAATACAAATATTAAAGGAATAAATATAGGAGAAATTACACATCTAATATCCCAATTTGCAGATGATACAAAGCTTTTTCTAGATGGAAACATATAATATCTAAAGGCTACAATTCATGAATTAAATATATTCAAACAAATATCAGGACTATCAAAATATTGTTCAAAATCACAAGTTATATGGATTGGAAGTAAAGACAAAGCACATAAATATTAATAAATAACACAGAGCTGATATGGGGCAATAAGTTTTTTGAAATATTGAAAATATAAATTGACATTGGTTTACAGGATATGGTTAAAACAAATATTGCCGAAAAAATAAAAAGCATAAAAAAATATATGAAAACATTGCGAGAGACGAAATATTATCCATATGGGTTGTATCACTGTAATTAAGTCACTTGCTATATCTAAACTGGTACATCTCCTTATTGCTTTACCCAATCCATCGACAGATTTAATTCAACAACCAAATCAGATTATGTTTGAATTCCTATGGAAGAGTCCTACTTCTAAAATAATGAAAAAAGTAGTCACTCAGAATTATGAAAAAAGGGGACTTAAATGATTTATATTGATGATTTCATAGACACCATGAAAATACCCTGGGTTAAAAAAAATACTCAAGTGTTCTACGAAATGGGAGTCAGTTATAGGTACATATATTGATATCCATCAAGTTATTTCTTGAAGGCTACTTCAAGCTTTACAGAAAGTGAAAGAATCTAAGAATCGGTTTTGGTTTGATGTATTTCAATCTTGGAATAAACTTGTTAATTGTTATGTACATGATGATAATATCAATCAAGAATAATTGTCTTTTAGTGTTCTCTGGTATAATGAGAACTTCCATAGCTCTTATCTTTGATTCAGTGATATATTCGATATAACTTGTGTTTTTCAAATTGATTTGAACTCTTTTTTCCCGAATGACAAATAATTGGAAACAAATAACATTGATTTCAAACGATGGTGTTACTCCTTAGTCGAACTGTGAATCATGACAACGTGAAGATACAGATGTAACGAAAATCAGTCAATCATTATAATTAATTTGTTAAAATGTCAAATTTGTTCAGTTTTTGATCAAAAAAAAAATAAAATAAAAAAACTACTAAGGCTAATGCAAATTTTATACTCTACTCATTCATCTGTTTTGTTTTTGGACGGTATGTGTATTACTCGATAACATATGCTATTTGAAGTATAGCATTTGGTTTATTGATGTCCATGTGTGAAAAGAAGTTCGGATATCAATTGTTAATCTGAAAATGAATGAAAAATGTGTCTATAGTGAGAGTTGGGGGTAAAACAATGAATGGAAGGAAATTGAATTATTTAAGAAATAAGATATCATTTTTGAATGTTGTTGGTATATGACATGAATTTGGTCATGTGATCAAATCCTATAACCCCCGATCACGTACCAACTTCATGTCATATCCCAATAGCATTCAAAAATGATATTTTATTTCTTATATTTATATTTTCTATTTTGATTTGTGTTCTTACCGACCTTCCATGATTATGTAGCAGATGACCAAAATAACGATCGTAGAACACAACATATAGTTCGTTGGAGTTTTATCGAATAAAAAATTAGAGAATATAAGAAATAGATATTTAATTGAAAATGTTAAAAAAGACGAAATGTGTGTAAAATAAAGGTAATTTAGAGCGTAACGTTCACTAAAATGACGGTAAGAAGAGCGGAGTAAACTACATCCGTGATGTGATTTGGTTGCGATCAGCGATGGAGAAACTGGTGTCGGTCTAGCTTACTAAGTTGAAAACGCAATAGTTGATCACAGATTTCGACAGAAATTCAAAGGATCTGAGTGAATTGATGGTGGATATGATGGGTCAAGTTAACGTTAAGCTCTTAGTTAAGTTTTTGGGAAAGAAACAACGGTATGTTCATCGTTAGGACTCGCGGTTGTAGCCATGCGGGAGACGATTCAATACAGTAGGACCTATTTAGACAAAATGCAGGTACGTTGCGTCTTTTATTTACCTTCAGTGTTTGTAAAAGAAAATAACAACGACTTGACGAAGTCTTTGTTCACTTGAGAACTTTCTTTTGTAGGATTTTAATGAAGACTCGCACCGGTACCTGATATGAATATGTAATTTTCTCGAGCCTCGAAACCAGCCTCGCTTATGATCATACCGAGTCATAGCCGTGATGGAAGTTGCCAGGAAACAACAGGTTAACTTATCATCATAAAGTAAATAGGCTTAAAACTCTGCCTACATGTTTTCGTTTCCAATATCATAGAAGCAGAAGTTGCAGACGGTATTTAAAACTGTATAAAATGAAACAACAGAACGATATGTTTAATGTTTCTCTTTTATAAATTGATGAAATTCTTGTTTCTTTTTAACAAAATAAAATCTGTTAAAATACCCTGCTGTGTTTGTTTCTGTTTTGATGTCATTGCAATGGCGGATCCAGGTTTTACAAAGGGATGTGTGTGGAAGTCAAGTATTAGCCAAAATACTCACCATTTTGGGTGCCAATCTGGAATTTTACTCACACTATTTCTATTATCTAAATTTGTGGCGAGAAAGGGGGGGGGGGTGTCTAAATGCCCCACTGCATTGCATAAGCAAGAAGCCAGGTGAAAATACAGGAACTGCCTTTTGAAGCGGTGTTTGTATTCATACGCAAGAACAAACTGATCACGTGACCAAATTCATGTCACACGAGATTGAACATCGATTTCATTAGTACTGTCATATAAGGAAGTGCATTGGCAAATGTAAATATTGTAGCATAAATACAATTTGTAACGTGTAGAGGTCACCCAGCCAAGTGCTGATCTCACTTCCTGTTACTTGACTTACGTGATCAAGAGAGAGACTCAACAACATCACTCGAAAAGATAGCTCATTATCGAGGCAGTGTACGTTTCATCTTATACTATTCGCTACACACACCCCTGTTTGAGAACCTTTGCCCCGATGCTTAGCGTGAGTCCTTTCTGAGTTTTTGGCATCTGTTTAGTAACGACATCCGCTGTTCCCGTCGAAGACATCAGTGGCCGTTCCCGGGAGAAGTAATGTCCTTATCCATTGATTCCAAGAGACTCTAACTGAAGAAGGCCTCCTAGCAAACACCATAGTTTGATATAAATTGAACATGTGTCTTCTTCTCCGCCTCTGTTATTTGTAACTGTGACATTATCTTTATCCATGATCTAGTCCTTGGGCTAGCTCCCTGTGGCTAGTATGATCTTCTGTAAGGAGGACATTTATTTTCTTAATATTTTTGTCTCGCATTCTTTAGCTCCCTTTGTCGCTGGACATCCCTATTTTCCAGATGAAACCTGCGATCTAAAAAGATGAAAATCTGATTGGTAATCATGTCTTCCTTTTCAGCATACAGGGCTTCATATTATTCAAGCATCTGGTTGAGCTTTTCTGTCATCCCTGAGCTGTAATTTTCTTTAACTTCCTCAGAGGCCCTGGATTATTTGTTTTTTTCATTTGCGCGAGCTGTCCTCGCCAGTAAGTATATTTTCCTTAAAGCTTCATGTGAGTTTGGTGATTTAACTCTTGATGACGTTTTGTTCTGAAATCCACAACTTCCAGCAGTCATTGTACCGTTGTCTTTAACACAGCCTTAATTCCTCCCTTAGATTCCCCCTACTCCTAACATTGTTTCTCCAGCTGTACATATTTTTCTTTCATGTGTCATATGTCTGTCCTGAACTTCGTTATGCTATCGATTTATTGCAGTGAAGTCTACTATTTTTTCCACTGCTGTTCGTCACACAATGTCATCATTTCCTCTCGATATTCACTGGTTTTTTTCTTTTCTTTTCCTCCACATATGTTCCCCAATCTAATATCAGTTTCTTTTTCCCGTTCCCCTGCATCAAGCACACTTTGGCTTCAGTAGATTATTCTCACATATCACATTTTGATATTTGCAATTTCCCGCATTCCAGTTTTGCAGCATTAATTCCATACTATCATATCTACTGCACCCTTCACTGATGATTGTTCTTTTGTGGCGACATGGTATTAAATAACCTGGTAATTTACCCTATTTAGTAAATATCAGATTACATGTTTCGTTTCCAGCTGTTCATTTACGAATACTGGTCATGCTTTGTTCAGCAGTGGATGCATTTTTGATGAAAATACCAGAATATGTTCTTGATATTGTAATCGCTCTTTTATGGCAGAATAAAATTTCGAGATAATGGGACTTGCATCTGGACTGAGTTGAGACGCAAATGTAAGTGAATCATCCTTCAAGCAAAAGGACAACCCCTCTGTATACGGGCAGTTCAACGAAATATCTTGAAATCATGTTTGATTGAATCCAAAAGAATTTCTAGATTATGTTGTTTTTTATCCTTGAAAATTGGCAATCTTTCTTTGGGCTCATCAAGATTAGGAGTTTCGTGATTTTCCTGAAGTTGGTTCTGATTGTTGCACAAATTGTGATCAATGCAAGGTGAAGATAACGACCAGTGATCAAGCTCATAACTCCTATAATGATAAATGGTAATGATAATTTATATTTCTATTATTAACCTTATAAGAAAATTGTGATTCATCCTTTGTTTGTCTTCACATGTAACTGTTAGGCAAAAGTTCTTCCGAGTTTTTGTTATAGCCATCATTGTGATTATGTATTTAATATTTGACATCGAATGTGCCACTACAACATATCACTGGGTCAAATGTTGTCTGACGTTTTTCATACCGAGGTCTTTCTTGGCACACTGATTTTGACTATGGATAACTTCTTTTACCTGATTAAGATGCAGAGCTCACGGCGGGTGTGACCGGTCGACGGCGAATGCTTAGTCCTTCTCGGCACATGCCTCACCTTTAGTATATCCAGGGGTCCATGTTTGCCCAATTTTGTATTGATTATAGGAGTCATGATATTGATCACTTTTCGTAATCTTCATCTTTCAGTCTGCATCATTGGCTGCATTTACAGTGTAACATCCATTTATGTCATCATCTGTGGTGGCATCATTTTAATTCATTACATGGCGTTTTGACTTTTCTGTTTCTGTTATAGGCTGACTGAGAATTTCATGTTCAGATACTCTACTCTGCCTTGATATTTCATCTTGCGTTTCCTCCGTTTGGAGTGGAAATGTTTAATTTCCCATTCCATTCACTTCAGTGTTTTGATGTTCCTCATTTGTTTGGGATGGAGTTGTCTATTTCTCAAATACACGCCTTTCTCGTTTTTCTTTTGTTTATTTAGAAATACAATTTATTTATCAGAAAAATAAGGTTTTGTCACCTTTTTGTCACCCTGGTTCAATAACAGCAAAAACAAAAACAAAAACGCTGCCGTCAACTGTTACAGCACTTAGAGTGGACATTGCCTTTATTGAAATGGACTTTACCTTTGAAGTTGTTTTTATACTTGCTAGGCATCTATTGGGATATGACGTCATTCAATTTCATTCCCAAAATGCAATACGGCAGTTTCCGTATGTGCATCTACCATAGTTTCATTATTACGAAAGTGTTCAAACATTTCGGACATTTAAAGCAAATATCACTTATCGTAGTTTATGCTAAGGTGTGTAGTTGAAACTACAGCATTCATTGTATTGTGTATGCTTATAATATCACAATAATAGTCGTAAATAGTTATAATGTATTTATTTTAATTCAGATTGTTGAATTGTTTGTATAATGCTATTAAAAACCAATTGATAGGCGAGTAACCTTTCACAAAATCGACATGGCAGTATGCCAATAACAACCTTATTCAATTAGATACACAGATATGAACCAGATGAAGAAGACTAAATGATGTTGACTATGATATATTGACTCCAAATATGGATGAAAATAAAAATGGTTGATAGATAAACTGTCGTTGATACATGCAATGTTGAGTTAAAGGTCACATCAGGGTTTTTTTTTCTAATCACATGACCAACTTTCATTAAAATACAATTACAGTGACAAACAGAATAAACCCGCTTATATGATTAAGAGACAGAGTTTCCACCGAGTTTGACCAGTGGACACGATATGTTTACTCCTCCTAGTCACCTGATCATACGTCTGGGTTGTTCAAGTCTCCGCGTTTTACAACTCTAATATTTGTATACTTTATCGCAGTTGTGATTTACATCACGAACCTTATTTTCACCTTTTCTTTGTACAATTCAAAGTTATGCAATACAGACTGATTGATCACTGTTCGTTATCTTCACCTTGCATCTAAATATCAGGAAAATCTTAAAGATTAATATTAAATTTAGTTACTCTTTAGTGGACATAAATAACAAATCCAACATAGAACAACATATGTAGCGCTCAGAAAAAACATCAACAGTGCACACGAGAATGAACCAATTCAAGATAGTGCCCATAGTCATAACGTTGTTTAGTGTTGTAAAATATACAATCTAAGTAAGTACCATTTGAAAATGAATGAATCCGATGTATTTAAGAAGTTGTCCATTACAATATCAGCCAGAGGTCGGCACATGCTATCTCTCAGATTTTCATGAAACTTGGTGTATAGGTTCCTGCTGACCCAAATATTAAATTTGCCAAATAAAAAGTTTCTATCATGTTTAGTTTGGGTTCGACATTGAAAAACAACTTCGTGCAAAAAGGTCACGAAATATTGGAAACAAGTGCTATGTTTGAACAGCTCATGACATATAACTAAGAAATAGAGAAAAACAATATTTTATATGGTAGATATACACTATATGCAATAACAAAAAAGGGTTTATGTGTGTATATTCGTCCAATGAATGAATTTATTAATTGTTAAAATTGCACATATTTCACATCAATATATTTTACAAGATAATGATCAAAATTTAAGATCTCATAAAACCCAATACAATGTCTCATCAGAAATAAATTATGTATAACCAGAAACTTGAAGAGGTGTATTTCAAGTTACAAAAATAAATTCAGTGGTAAAAGCAAGGTTTGATGGTGAAAAGTTGAACTGAAATCTCCAAATTTTCAATAAGTGCAAAAAGGTTAACTACTTAAATGAAGATTGTTGAACTACATAAATAGAAATAAATATGAAGTAGATATAACAAATCAATGATTAAAAGATTAAACTTCATAAAAAATTACTAGAACATATGAACATTCAGAAATAAATGGCATGTCTTTGTATACAGTCTATATAATAAAGACCAAAAAAAAAAAAACATGCCTGTGTGAATCATTATATAAAATTTTACAAAGTTGATATTTTGATGTCATTTCTGATAGAGGATTTGAGATAATAGTCAATTAATTAACACACATATATGAAGTTAAAATTATTAGTAAATGAAATTTTAATCATTTGCCTAACAATAACAATCTTAATTCATTCACTCGCATTACAAACTTAACATTGGCAGATGTAGAAGGGGGAGGGGGTGTTAAAACATACCATCTCCCTTTCACTGGGACATCTAGATAGTTATTTAACATTAACCAGAAATTTGTTAACTCTCTTGTAAAGCATTTCCATTTGCATTCATGAAATGATATGCCAACTTTCATTTTCGGCCTACATCAAATTGGCAGGACTTTAATGCATGTTTACTCTGGTGTTGAAATAGATATTGACCACTTCCAGATACAAGAAATGTTTGTTGAATTTTACCCAGTGACGGAAAATGTTCAAAAAGCATATCCAATTGATGCATAAAAGGTTAATTAGCAATGAATAATAAACATATATATTTTATCAATTCATCGTATATGACCTAATGCAGATCTTAGATCATTTTTTCTGGACCGCTAGAAATTATGAAAATTGGTACTGAATGTATATTGATACATGTATATTAACAATTGTTACATTCGTATGGTATTTTATTTTACCACTCTCTTCTAATTTATGTCTAATGCCATAGCAGTGTTTCTTTTGAATATTGGTTCACAAACAGGGATAAAATTTGTCACTTCAAAAATTGATATATGCTGCAACCATAGAGTTAAAGTAGTGGTCATCATTTGATTATCTTTTTCAGCTGCAAAGTGTTTCTATGAAATAACTGTCAATAGATCTAGATTGAAGTGAAACTATAAGTTATGCAATTCCCCTTATAAATTCACAAGTCTTTTGTCTGTAGTAATTCTATGTTCTCTCTAAAGCCTCTTCCTATGTTGGACTCAACTGAGATCTAAATAAGAATTAATGGAAATAAAATGATGAACATGTTTAAATAGCACTGTAAGCAATGCACTAAGGAAGTCAAAATCATATGGTTGATATAGTCGCAAGGTCAAAGGTCATGGTATAACATAAATTCTGGTCATTACACATTTCATGTGAAACAAACTAACCCAATACCTTATCCCTCAAGATATAACAGATCTGGCAATAATGAATGTTTTTTCAAAAGTAGGTCAACAAGGTCAAAGTCAGAAGTTCAAAAGTAAAGCTCTTTTCATTAGTGATCTCTAATATGTGCAATATATATCAAAGCCCAATCCAAGGTGGTTGAGAAACTTTATACCAGTTTAAAGTTTTTGAAAACCATGCTATTTTAAAGACTAAGGTCAGGTACTAAATTAAACGTTTGGTACTAAAGAATATACACATTTGTATATCATTATGCAAAATATCAATATAATAAAATATGGGTTAAACTTCAAAACCAAGGTCACAATATCAAACAGCATGGTATCAAATGAAAGTTCTTTCCATAAGATATCTAAATACTAAACATAAAAGACTAACCTACGTTATATACTTCAGGAGAATATAAATATGAGAGCCCTATTACTAACATGAGCAAGTTCCAGACAGACATGACCCCCCCCCGACTTTAGTCGTGGGCGCATAGTAGAAATGAATCAACACAACTTAGGTACATTTGCATTTTGAAAGGATTTAGTGTGGCCCTGCTAACCTTGAAACAGAATTTATATTAATTTCCTGTATATTCCCATATCATACTTTGATCTCCTCCATACCCTAATTCTTTAGCCCCTGAATTGAACAAAATAAAATTTACACTACCTGAAGATCCTTGCTTATGAATATGACTAATCATTGACATACTCTTCTTGAGAAGAGGATTCTTAAAGATGATTCCTTATATTATCCCTTATAAAACTTTGACCTTATAGCCTCATCCTACACCCAGCTCATGAATTGAACTAAATCCAATCTACACAACCTGGGAATGCTTGCATAATTTAATTACATTAAACGACCCCATCCTATTTTTGCCTTTTCTTGATTATCTCCCTTCAAAGGGGGCATGGCCTTTCATTCAAATGAACATGAATCTCATTCACCCAATGGGGCTTTTGGTTTGTGCCAACTGCAAAGTTTGATTTAAATTGGTTCATTGGTTCTGGAGAAGATGGAAATCGGAAAAAAATATTATCACAATGATAACATAATCCAGACATTTTTTTTTTTTTGATGAAAAAAGCTCTCTTGAGTCTTCAGCATTTCAAAACATCACCTCTGATTTATATATATATATATATATATATACGAGGTAATATTTGAAATGTTTTAAATAAGAATTGTCTGAAGAAAGTTTAAAGCTTGTCGAGTGGGTTAAAATCTTTGATAACAGTCATGAATTAAAAATACATGAATGTGCATGAGGAAATCATCTGTTGTGTGTGTCATCACATAAAACTTCAATATGAAGGGTCAAGGTTGTAAGGCAAAAATGTTACTATCATATGACATAAGGAACACACATTTCTGTAATATCCAAACCCCATTTCTAACCATTGTTATGTTATTGTCAAAGTTAAAGTTTTTATATTCTACATCTATGTCTGTCAATTGTGTTAAAATAAAACGATTGTGACATCATAACTTTGGATCCCTTTGATCAGGATTTGTCTCAAGAAATATACATGTCAAATGTGGAATTAAGCCCTTATCTGTAATAGTTCTAAACTTACATAATTTAAGAAGCATGACAATATGACAAGGTCAGATGTACCGTGCTCAGAATTTAAAATCGTTTGATTGAAATAAATAAATATACTCACTGATACAGTATGATAATTGGCTTGCAGTAACGTTGATTTGATTATCATTATTTTCCAAATCTGTAATGAAATGGGTGTTTTATTCATTATCAAGCTTTGGCATATACATGTATGTCACACCAATACACTTTAGTATCTGTGTGCATGCATACATGTATCAATCATCAGATTCTGTGTCATGTTAAACCATCTGATTTCTATAATCCATTCAGCTTAAATTTAGAGAAAGAAACAAGTAAATTAATGATTAATTGTAAATCTGTACATGCAGTTACTACATTAACCTTTAACCCCACCCCCACACACATAATGGTTCGTAAGTTGCAAGAACTTGTTTCTAATCCTTTTGTATATAGTATATACAATAAAATATGTTCAAAACAAAACAATGGTTCTTATACTTGCATAATTACACATATAAATATATATTATTATTTTTATAATAATTGTTCAGTTTTTTGTCACATACATGCACGTATATATACTACCCTCTCACACTGATTCATTCATTCTTTAATAGTTATTAAATCTGGGAACCCACAAAACAAACATATGTGAAAAGTAGCTAGTAAAAAAAAATCAGTAAAAAATAATCTGATATAATCTTAATATAGATATGTACATAGTTTGCAGGACAATAAACATCATTCATTTTTATAAACACTTATTGATTGTTACCACCTTCATCTTGTTTTTGTGTGATTCTATTGTTTCTTAATTCAAGGATTTGTTGATGAACATTGTGTTCTACATATTTTAAAAATCCCTACTGTTACATCAAAAAACAAAAACCCAGGTTTATTCATTTTTTTTTTTTTACTGTAGGGATTTGTTACTTTAACCATTATTTAAAAAAGAATAATTTCATCAAATGAATTGTTTGCATTGACACATCACGAGAACTTGCATCAAAATTGTCTAGCAATCAAGACAGAGTTTTCAAAGAAAAATGACACAGAAAATTCGACATTGATACTTACCACTTCCAACGGGAAAAACCACTGACAACTTGAAATAGGAAAAAATATTTCCATTAAAACATTGCAGTTTACTGCTCTGTCTGCTTTACACTTTCCTTTGTGTAGTAGATAACAACATTTGGTGATGGTTGCCTCCAGTAAATCCCCAAAGAATCGCAATTGCCTCGGCATACTAGTAAGCATCTGCACCGTGCACGATAGTTTAAGCAGTTACACTTTTTCGTCGAATTCGAAGTAAATATATCCCGATCTGTACAGCAGGAGGTCAATCTCGGTTGAATGGCACACGCAGTTCCAACTTTAAAATATCTTAAATATCTATTTATGTCTTTTGAACAATTATTAAGGGTCGACAAATCCCTAAAACAAGGATCACTCCTAGAAAAACTTCACGTTTATATCACTTGTCAGCCATATATGTTTACCCACGAAACTTTAATAAGGTCCCTGCTGAATATTTATTTTTCACCATCAAATTAATAAAAAATTATTTCCACGTTTACACTTGATAAAAGAAATCGAGATAAGTGAACTGTGTTCTAAATAAATACTTTTTTCTTCGGAAATTACAATTTATGCAAGTTTTGGATCATTTTACATTTTTTACGCCAAGGGAGGTAACTCAATTTACTGGCTTTTCGGCTACTTCTGTCAGTAAATCCTCAACAATAGCATTGTTCCCCAGCAATTTTATTGTTTCATCTTAATTATTAAGGGATTTTCTTCAAATATTGCCTATACTTTCTGGACAAATTGTATTGTATTGGGTGTTATTTAACTTTACAAAATGATCGTTTTCTATAGATTATATAGGGTCCTCGGATTTATGAAATAACCCTAGTTTTGGCACCTAACAATGTTTTTTTGTGAAATTCACTTTACATACGATAAAATTGGCGTATGACCTTAACTTTTATTGGGTATGAATAACATTTTGGGGAAATGGATGTGCCAGCCATATTATAGCTACTACCTGATATTTCCGTGGACGGCCTCTTAATTGCAAAAGACACATTTTAGATGTGTAAATTCAAGCCACTACATTTGAAAACAATATCCATTGCCAGTTGTGATCTTGGGTAAATAAAGAAGTTAAGTGATTGTTCATAACGGTCATACATTCACCAGTCCATGCACAATAGGGTCATTTGCAAAATGGAAGTGTGTGTTTTGCACGCTGAAGTTTTTTTTTATTTTAAATTCTGAGTGATCATAAACTGGCCTATGTTGTATGCAAAGTGAAGATAACGAAAAGTGATCAATCTCAAAACTCCTACAAGGAATACAAAATAGATAGTTGGGCAAAATAATATATTAATATAACCTAACCTCGTACAGTTTACGCTTCACGTAATCCGCTTCAGTGATTATAAAGCTTAAACTGCACTACTCTAGGTATATATCGTATGATATAGGTCTCAAGTTTTTAAAACCACCATGCACAATGTACATAGTGTGGTGTTACAATACCAGCTACGTTTTCCTCGAAATGATAAATGATAGAACAGGATACAAGCACGATATGATGAGATACATGTAGGCTACGATAAGCTGCACACACCATGCGATGTTATAAACGAAAAACCTGATAAACGCAAATAAAGTTCTTCATGATAAATGTAAAACGTGATAAACGCGCTACACCATCAACGCAAAACGCGATAACTGATCTTCATGATGAACAGACAATCTGATAAAAATGTTGTAAATTCAGAAATAACTTAGACAGAACGAAATGTTGAGAGTTACAAGATTATGTTGATATTAATTGAAATATATCAATATTCACTATGTACCAGACAGGTATATCCAAAAAAATCCAATTGGAAGGCATTACTGTATTTGCACAAATAATTACCATGTTTTTTGTTTGGTTCTGTACTGCCTGTTATAAATGATGCAATTTTTCAAAGATGAATATGTGTTTCTTCTGTTCAACATAAACCTTTTGCTATCAGTAAAGGAAACTCCTTGCAAGTGAAATACTCAAGTTTGAAACGCCTTCATTAACCTGAAGGCAGATTTATATTTTATTTGTTTACTCATTTACTAGATGAAGATACTCGCAAGCGCAAAAAATTGAATTGTAGCTGTTGACTTTTAAGATTTGGGGGTTTTATACATGAAGTTTCAACTTCAAACAAACATTAACACAGGAACCACTAATATAATGTATATTAAATTGAAAACTGGAGCATTCATCCCTTTTAGTTTTGAAAAAAAAGATACCTTGACTTATGTTGACTGCGTAGTAGTGTGATGGAACCGGGCATATGCAAGGTGAATATTACGAACAGTGATCAATCTCATAACTCCTACAAACAATACAAAATAGATAGTTGGGCAAGCACGGACCCCTGGACACACCAGAGGTGGGATCAGGTGCCTAGGAGGAGTAAGCATCCCCTTTTGACCGGTCACACCCGCCGTGAGCCCCATATCCTGATCTGGTGAACGGAATTATCCGCAGTCAAAATCAGTGCGCCAAGAACGGCTTAACAATCGGTATGAAACACGTCAGACAGCATTTGACCCAATGCGAGGTTGTATTGACGAACTAGATCGTTATAATGACCATCGAATTTGCGAAATGCTGACTTCAATCGAGACTGTTGAAATTCCTGTACCATCAACTTGTTTGCCAGTAGCTCACCTCGATTTAAAAACTGACTATACCCAGAACAAGCTCTTGCATATCGAATCAGTTGAGATATATAAACACCATATGCAGGTGATAATGGAATATTGCTACATAAATGTGGGAAGTTGACGATGGAGAAGCTGAAATCATCCCGTTTGTCATACAGTTGAGTTGTTAGTTTGCCGTTAATGTCTACTTTCAATAAAATATCTAAGTATGAAGCAGAAGTTGACGACTCTGTGGTGTCCTTTATTTCGAGCTCACAGGGATATATCAAATCAACATATGAATGAAAGCTATCATTGTTAATAGACAAAACGTCATCGATATATCTAAAAGTCGAATTGAAGGTCACAGCGAGAGATTTTTTTTCTCACGTAGAAGTTTTTGAATAAATTCTGCTTCATATGAATATAAAAACAGATCAGCTAACAAAGGAGCACAATTCGTGCCCATGGGAATTCCAACAGACTGTTGGAAAACCTGATCACCAAAGACCACGAAGATATATGATTAAGCCTTTACCACTTTTGCTAGACATACATTAATCAACGATTAGTCACCTTGCTCACTTTATTTATCCCCCTTTCAGTTTGTACGTTAATCAACGAAACTAGTTGGTGTCTTCCTTCTCATTTGTTTCACCGTCGCAGTGGCCTATACCTTATAGACTTCACCTGACATACGGAATGCCGGTTTCGAATCCTATCTGCGACACACCTAAGTCGTTAAAACATGTAATAACATTTCCATCGCCAAACACTCGACATCAAAGGTGGATGTCACAGGTCCTCTAAGATACCTTAAAAACAGATATTCCGTAAAACAGTAGGTACAGTACACTGCCCAATGGCCGTAAGTGTGGGAAAAGACCTAGATTTGAAGCCCTCCATTGGTCTTGGTTAAAGCTCCATATGAGTGACCCAATCTCGAGAGAGACGTTAAACAAGATAAATCCAATAAATAAATCCCCTTTGCTTCCGATACCCGTATGCGGTCAATTTGTGCCCAATCGGCTGATTTCCATAGGTAAGGTGTAACAACCCCACCCATTTGATTGATTGAAATGGAGCAACACTAAACAATCACCTCTATAACGTAGCAATAAGATTCATTTATATATAAATACTTTAGCCAAAACCAGATGCCAATTTAGCCTCTATCTCTGTACAATAGTCCTAAACTTGTAAAAAAAAAAACCCATAAGGTTTGCTTACCATAAACAATGTTAAGCAACATATGGCATGCGTGTTCTATGAAAGATCAATTGAAATATACAGTTTTACCAAATATAATTCTAAACAAAAATGACCAAACCCCTCTTGTCTGCGTTAGATAACGCTATATTTTCCGGTACTTTGCTCGCCAGCCTGGACAATGGATAAGATATGCTATGTTTAGTATGATATCTTCATCTACCATTCTGCCAAATTTGCAACTATGTTAAGAGTATAATTCATACCTCCCCAGCAAGATCCACATAGATGCAATGCTACAATAATCCCAGCAAGTTATTTCCACTTCACCACGTTGTTGCTGACACGTGATTGGTTTTCTAAATTTAGAAGCCTATACACAGTAATAAAAATGTCATGGTCATAATATAAAACAAAAATCATTGCAGCGTAAACGATTTATTGATACTCTATTTCCCTGAAATAGCTCTAAAAGTTTATTGTTATTTCGGATTTCAAATATTTCGGTTGAGCATCACTGACGATACATTATGCAAGGTGAAGATAACGAAAAGTGATTAATCTCATAATTCCTACAAGCAATACAAAAAAGATAGTTGGGCAAACCCGGACCCCTGGACACACCAGAGGTGGGATCAGGTGCCTAGGAGGAGTAAGCATCCCCTGTTGACCGGTCACACCCGCCGTGAGCCCCATATCCTGATCAGGTAAACGGAGTTATCCGCAGTCAAAATCAGTGTGCCAAGAACGGCTTAACAATCGGTATGAAACACGTCAGACAGCACTTGACCCTATACGAGGTTGTATTGACGATCTAGATCGTTATAACGACCATTGCATTTGCGAAATGCTGACTTCAATCGAGACTGTTGAAATCCCTGTACCATCAACTTGTTTGTCAGTAGCTTACCTCGATTTAAAAACTGACTATACCCAGAAGAAGCTCTTGCATATCGAATCAGTTGAGATATATAAACACCATATGCAGGTGATAATGGACTATTGCTACATAAATGTCATAAATGTCGAAATGCGCATCTGGTGTATCAAAATTGGTACCGTGTAAATTCTACATAATGACCCCTGGGTACAGCCCTCTGCTGGATGACTGTTAGTCGCCGATGATCTTTACAACTCAGTAGCTAAGTACTTCGTTACTAGCTTGAACATACGGATGTATATTTAATTGCTATTGTGAAATTTAGAAAGAAGCACAATCCGTTCACCAACATCTGAAATCAAATTTAGGAATTTGCAGTTTAAAACATCACTGATTGTTTTCATTAATGACAAAATATTGTAGCATTTTACCTACACTGTCTTTATAATCCTGTACATTGTGAATTAAAGTTGCTTTTTTGTTACGTGAATCAGTGCGAAATACACTTAGCTACACAGTACTGTAGTATTTTCTTTCTCGGGATCTTTGTTTTATTGATATCTGTCTTGACATCGAGCGTTATCTGCAATATTAACACGGTATTATGTTGTGATGATAGTGTTGTTTTTTCTTTCATTCTAAATACACGCTATCTATTGAGCACAGTTTGGATCAGAAACTTCTTGAAAAAGGCATTGCATTTTTTTCGGTGAAGTCTGAAGCTCCGGTAAACTATATACTGCTGTGATCCAATAACAATTAATTTCAAGCATGGCAGAACAAAGCTTATGGTACATAGAAGGAATAATACAAATTGGGATGTAGTTGATAACGTGAACCTTCCAAATTACAAGTCTACAGGAGTTTTCATCATACCACTGGCTGTGATAGGCCATTGGTTGAAAGGTCCGAGAGTCATGTATTTTCGTAACTTGTCTTAAAACAGATCTCCGATGTTACGTTAGGTTCTAACACGCTAAATAATCACCAATGAGACAGTTGTGAGCGTTAAACGTTAACATAAATATATGACGAAACGATACATCCATTCTCAAATATACATAATGCAAAAGTGTTGCAGTGATCAACCTCCTAACTCCTATCAGCAATAAAAACAAAATTCCTGGACCAATGGAATAAGCATACCCTGTCGACCGATCACACCCGCTGTGAGCTTTATACCTTTATCCTAAGTGAAAATCAGTGTGTTAAGAATGGCCTAACAATCAGAGTGAAACACGTCAAACACCATTTGACCCAATGATATGTTTTATTCTGAAACTGGATCACCATAACGACCATATAATTTGTGAAATGCTGATTTTAAACGAGGTTGTTGGAAGCCCTGCACCATCAGCTCGTTTTTCAGTAGCCTGTTTCGATTTAAAAACCTGATAACACGGAGAACACGCAGAACACCCCCTTGTGTATCGAATTATGTGATCGCACCTTTCTGAATTATAATCATAAGACTGTTACTGGAAGTTCCTGTAAAATAATGCAATTGTGTTTTCCAGCTCATATTCTTAAGAAGGATAACTCAACTGACAACTCATCTGTATGACAAACGGGATGATTTCAGCTTCTCCATCGTCAACTTCCCACATTTATGTAGCAATATTCCATCATCACCTGTATATGGTGTTTATATATCACAACTGATTCGATATGCAAGAGCTTGTTCTGGGTATAGTCAGTTTTTAAATCGAGGTAAGATACTGACAAACAAGTTCATGACACAGGGATTTCAACAGTCTCGATTGAAGTCAGCATTTCGGAAATTCGATGGTCGTTATAACGATCTAGTTCGTCAATACAACCTCGCATTGGGTCAAATGCTGTCTGACGTGTTTCATACCGATTGTTAAGCCGTTCTTGGCACACTGATTTTGACTGCGGATAACTCCGTTTACCTGATCAGAATATTGGGCTCACGGCGGGTGTGACCGGTGAACGGGGGGTGCTTACTCCTACTAGGCAACTGATTCCACTTCTGGTGTGTCCAGGGGTCCGTGTTTACCCAACTATCTATTTTGTACTGCTTGTAGGAGTTATGAGATTGATCACTGTTCGTTATCTTCACCTTGCATTTATTCACTTACTGATATTAATTGTATATATTTCTTTCTCTTTCAGGGACCTCAGAAACAATCAAATAACAAAGATACCTGATACAGCATTCTCTGGTCTGGTGAATTTACAGATTCTGTAAGTGTATTATACTTGTAATTTTTAACAAAAATAAACGATAAGAAAATCCTCTGTATAATACCCGTTTTACGAAATATAACAATACATATTTAGGTAAGTACATTCGTGTCAAGATTATTTTCAGAATCTCTAGTCAGTTTAAAGTGGACATAATATTCACGACAATGATAGTGTACACTTTCTGAACATGTCTTCTATGGGAAATTCGCAGTATCTTGTTCAGATGTATTTTAAACAGAAATGTGAATCAGGAATCAATGATAGGCATTTGTATGCTCAAAGACAGTCTTACTGGTTGTGTTGATAATGCAGAGACTATTGCAGATAGGATTGGGTCAGTTGGTCTGACCTGAATTTTGAGTGAGTGAGTTCGATTGTTCTCGGTCGGTGTAAAATTGAGCACCCCTATGGTAGGGATATTGATAATCCTTTTCACATGTAAAACTTATTCGGTACCAATGTTAATGCACCAGCTGCTCATTTCGACAAATAATGTCTTTTCAGTGTTATATTCGATACAACTTGTGTTCTTCAAACTTTTTTTTCGAATGACAAATAATTGGAAACTAATAACATTAATTTCAAACGATGTTGTCACTGTGTTACTAGTCGAACTCTGAATCATGACAAAGTAAAGATACGCATGCAACGAGAGTCAATCTCATATTTATCATGAAAGGTGAAGATAACAAATAAGGATCAACCTTACAATCCTATAATGAATTCAAAATAATGAGTTGGGCAAACATGGACCCCTGAACACACCTAGGACGAATAAGCATCCCCTGTCGAAAGGTAACATCCACCATGAGCTTTATATCATGATCAGTTAAACGGAATTATCCGTACTTAAAATTAGGGTGTCAAAAGCGAACTGCCAATCAGAATGAAACACGCCAGGCAACATTTGGGCCAATGATATTCAGTATTTGCAACTATATTGTTATAAAGATGATTGCATTTGCGAAACGCATACTTTAAATGAAACCCCTGCATCATCAACGTGTTTGTAAATAACCTGAACTAATCGGAAAACTGACCATACGCAAAACCAGTTCTTGCGTATCGAATAAGTTGAGAGATCTGAACACGATATGAAGGTGGGAGTTGAATATTGCTGCATAAATATGGGAAGTTGATGATGGAGAAGCTAAACTCATTTTGTAAATCAAAAAAATTAATACGAAATTGATAATGGGATAAACACAAACCTTTGGAAACATGAGACAATGCCAAGTGGTTGGTGATTAAGTATATACTCCGATAGTATCTCGGCACGAGAAGCTATATACAGCACAGACAATGCGTGTTGTTAATTTAACAAAATCCTCTCGCAATATATTACTTCACCCAGCAATATAAAGCCGCGATAGTCTCTCGTGGTTTTGAATCAAGCCATGCCTAAGCAATTGCGTTGTAAATTACCGTTTTTCAGCAGAATGCTTGTTTGAAACGTATGCCTGATCGCAATTCTGAGTATAAACTATAGATCAAATGCTGTCATGATGTTGTGGTATTCTGTTAAAAATCTGAGTATAAACTACAAACTACAAACCAAACGCTGTCATGATATATGCTGTGACATTCTCTTAAAATCCCTGTACCTTTATAAAAAAAAATCAAATAACATATTAGATCATGTGTATGGAGTCTGCGTACACAATCAGTATTTTCATTCCACGTTATTGTGTTTGTACATCCATTTATGCATTTGATTTTTTTGGGAAAACCACGTTTCCCAAGCATCTGTATACATTGTAAAGTGTAACATATATCTAAATAAAGTATAATGAGGGTCAATATTTTCTTCATTCCTCGGGTAGTAAAAATTAATTGTAATAATTAGTAAGCAGAATAATCCCTAGTTGATATGAAATAGAATCAGTCGTGATGAAAACCCAGAAAGTTAACGTCTTATCCAGTGTTCACAATTAAACGTTATATCAAATATATAGAATCAATAGTACACTATATAAGGCAGAATGAATTCAGGTCTACACTAAATGCAGTAAACAAAAACATTTCTAGTCTGTAGTTCATGATATAAAATATAGTATTCTAAATAAATCTATGTTATCCTAAACAGAATCAATCCTATTCTGTGAAGAGGTGAAGAAAGCCAAAAGTGACCAATCTATTACATTTTTTAATGATTACTAAATTAGGAGTTGGACAAACACGGGCCCCTCAACATACCAGGGGTGTAATCAATCGTCAAAAGGGAAGTACCGCATCCCTTATCGATATGTTACTCATGCGATTGATTACTGTTAATTATCTTCACCTTTCATATGGAAAATGGAATTCCTATTGAAAACAATATCAATTTAAATATACAGAAACAAAATAAACCATAGTACACAAAATCAATATTAGCGTATACCAAGTAAAATCAGTCTTAGTGCATGGGAAAACAATCAATTTTAATAAAGACATATTCTTAGAAATTCATCTTATTATAGGGAGGTTGGTAACGAGGTCACCATCACGATGAGTATTTACATTGCATATAGTGTAGCATAGATACAATTTGTAACGTGTAGAGGTCACCCAGCCAAGTGCTGATCTCGATCCCTGTTACTTTACTTGCGTGATCAAGAGAGAGACTCTACAACATCACTCGAAAAGATAGCTCATTATCGAGGTAGTGTAAGTTCTATCTTACACTGTTCGCTACAGACACCCCTGCTCGGGAAGCTTTGATCCTATGCTTAGTGTGAGTCCTTTCTGATTTTTTAGCACCTGCTTAGTAAGGATATCCGCTATTCCCGACGACAACAGTCGTCGTTTCCGGACGAAGCCACGTCCTTATCGAGATATTCCAAAATACTCTAACTGAAGGCCTCCTAGCAAACACCATAATTTGATATACATTGACAACTTATGTCTCCATCTCAGACTATGTTGTTTGTAACTGTGTTATAGATATCTTTCGTCACTACCTGGTAATAGCTTTATTCATCATATTGTCCTTGAGTTCACAAATAAAGACGTTTAGCTTCTTATGACTTGTCCGCTCTTCTGTAAGCAGAACCTATAATGTTAATATTTTTGTCTCGCATTCTCCACCTCCATCTGTCGCTGGACATCCCTATTTTCCAGATAAGACATGCGATCTTCAAATATGAAAACCTGATTGGTATGTGTGTCTTCCTTTTCAGCCTTGATGGCTTCGCATTGATCTTGCATCTGATTGAGCTTCTCTGTCATCCCTGAGCTGTAGTTGTCTTTAACTTTCCTAGAGTATTTGTTTTTCATTTGCGCGAGCTGTGCTTGCCAGTAAGTCCCCTTTTCCCAACCTTCCTGTGAGTTTCGTCATTTAACTCTTGATAGCGTTTTGTTCTGAAATCTACATCTTCCAGCAGTCATTGTACAGTTGTATTTAACACAGCCTTAACTCCTTAGACCCCCCTCCTCCTAAGAGTGTTTCTCCAGCTCTACTATTTTTCTGTCATGCGTCATTTGTCTGTCATAAGCTTCGTTATGTTCACGATTTATTGCCGTGAAGTCTACTATTTTTTTTCACTTATTTGCTTCAGTTGTGAATTATCCCCTTCGAAGATGACACATTATCCTGCTGTTCTTCACACAGTGTCCTAACTTCCTCTCGATATTCACTTATTTTTTTTTTTTGGTTTCTTTTCCTCCACAGCTGTTCCCTGATATAATATAAATTTCTCTTCCCCGTTTTCTTGCATCAAACAGGATGTGACTTTAGTGGATTATTCTCACATATCACTTTTTGATATTTGCAAATGTCCGCATTCCATTTTTACAGCATTGATTCCATAATATCATATCTGTTGCACGTTTCAGTGGTGATTGTTCGTTTGCGGCGGTATCGTATGAAATACTCTGGCCATTTACCGTATTTAGTAAATATCTGATTGCATGTTTCTTTGTCAGCTGTTCATCTACGAATACTGATTTTACTTTGTTCAGCAGTGAATGTATTTTTGATGAAAATTTTAGAATATATTCTTCATATTGTCTTATCATGTTCTGCAGCTGAGTTCCATAGATTTCTAGCAAGGTAATCACGTAATCGCTGTGTTATGGCAGAATACAATTCAGAAATATTAGGCCTCACAACTGGACTAAGTTGAGTCGCACATGTAAGTGAATCATCCTTCAAGCAAAAAGATAACTCCTCGGACTGTCTATGGGCAGTCCAACGAATTATTTATGAAATCATGTTTGATTGAGTCCACAATAATTTTCTAGATTGTTTTGGTTTTTACCATTAAAACTTGGCAATCTTTCTTTAGGCTCATCACGATTAGAAGTTTCGTGATTTTCTTGAAATTTGTTCTTTCTTATTGTTCCACAAATTGTGTCCTCTGTATTCATTTCCATATTCAAATATCCGTACATTGTTACTGGATATATGGTAATGAGAGTTTATATTTCTATTATTAAACCGATAAGAAAATTGTTATTCATTCTTTGTTTGTCGTCACATGCAGCTGGCATGCATATTTTCTTCCAAGTTTTTCGTATAGCCAGTATTGTGATTATGTATCATAGATGTGACATCGTATGTGCCACAACAACATATAACTGGGCCAAATGCTGTCTGACGTTTTTCATACCGAGGTCTTTCTTGGCACACTGATTTTAACTATGGATGACTCCGTTTACCTGATCAAGATACAGGGCTCACGGCGGGTGTGACCGGTCGACGGTGAATGCTTAATCCCCCTAGACACATAAATCCACCTCTAGTATATCCAGGGTTCCATGTTTGCCCAACTCTCTATTTTGCATTGCTTATAGGATTTATCATATTGATCACTTCGCAGGACACTTAAGGTAACGAATGAACTAGGTATGATAATGAGATCATAATGAGCTAATACGTCATGACAGTTGCTCCGCCTTGATCAATCCATATTTGGATACACATACACAAACTCTAATTTTAGGATCATATAAAAATATATCGGAATATTGCCTTTATTCTACGCTTAAAATAAGTCAATTTTCCCTGATTTGACAATACATCACAAGACATTATGATGAGAAATACCCCGGTGAAGTTTGTCGTATGGTTGGAATCAGCGTCTAAAATGCGCTTACTAGGCACATGGCAAAGACGACGCGATGTTCAGAAGATGTCAGCTGTACAACTTTGAAATCGGAAAAATCAAGGTAAATTCTTGTAATTGAAATAATGATGTATGAATACCTGAAACCAAAGTTGTCAACAATGAAAGTAGACAACATTTACTGTGTTTTATACATTGACTCAATACTTTAGAGGTAGTATATACATAGTTTGATGTTCCTTGTTTACATACTGCACACGTCACACGTAGTCGATGTGTAGCATATATTAGGTGCACACACGCAAAATAGGCCTATATGTTAGAGAACTGATGCTCAAATGGTACCAGTTGTTGTTTGTTTATATAAACATGATTTACATGAGTACAGCCGGGTATCTAGGCAGTAAAATCCACAGGCACCTAAAGTATGGATATTACATGTACTTACCCCCCCCCCTCTTTCTTTTGATTTTTTTCTTCTTGCTATAATTTCTCTGAAATAAGTAAATTCCCTATCTATCTCATCCTTCTTTCGATTCAAGTAATCCTTTCACGCTTTTTGTAAGCTTCTACCGGTATGATTTAATTTATTTATTGATCCACCAAGCATGTTGGCATACAATCATTTTACACAATATGAGAATGATGACAAACTAAATACTAACAGTTCATATGCATATTTGTAAAGACGTTTATATATATTTGGCATGTACATATGACGTCAAACTGTATATATAATTTAGTATTGCATGTATAACATTAGCAACCTATAATTTATTACAAAATTTGTGCTCATTTTTTTTTATACCCGGACAAGGCCAATCTCTAAAGCTTACAAAAAATGTGAAACGATTACAGTACTTTAGAAATCGAAAAAGAAATGAGTTAGACCGGGAATCAACACATTTCAGATTTATCGCTGCAAAAAATATTTTCAAAAATGGGGGGGGGGGGGCGCTAGTATCAGTGCATCAGGTATCTTTGGTAATATCTTGTACAAATGCACCTGTAACTACATTAATTTTGATGCTCTAGATTTACAGTCACATTTAATTTTATCAAGTGACATGCTAGAAAAAAAATAAACTTGGGATATTTTCGCTTACATTACAGTTTGAATAAATGGAAGAAAAGTAAAAGACCCTGAATGCATACTGATTGACCACATTTTTTATGTGTATTTGAGACCCTTCTTTAATACATTGAATGTTTGCGGCATATGTATTTATAATATGAGATAATGTTATTTACAGATGTGCATGATACCAACAAGAATGTGAACTTTTCAAAGAGCATGATATTTCCAATTTTCCACATCTCTAGACCAGTGACCACAAATGTACATACAAGGTAATTTTTACAAACTTTAAATAATCCAATCAGGCACTGGATATACATAAATATAGGCTTTATTTACATCTAGTCAATATTGATTTCTTCAAAATGATAAATAAGAGAAAATTCATATGAAGCATGTTTTGATATTGCTGTATGGTATGAAATTTGAATGTTTTTATGTTATAATGCACATATAAACTTGAACACTTAGACCTACAGTATTGTGTTTTAAATATTTTTGACTGGCAACTTTCATCTTTTTTTCCATTTAGTACCCACAGATCACAGCCATATTGACTCCAGTAGATACTATTCATCTCCATCAGCTGGTTACTAGCTGTACATAGTGGTCAAACCAGGATATCCACTAATTGCATTCAGTGATGTGAATTGTCATCTGCATTTGTGCTTATGAACTTTAGTAAACTGTCAAGTTTTAATATCAAGAAAATGACTGCTGAAAAAGCATCTAATCTTGTGTTCTATGAATGTTTTCAATTAAACACAAAACAAAATGAGAAATAGTTTTATTGAAACTTAATTGAAATTCACTTTGAATTACTTTGCATTGACTGAGTACTTCAAATTTTAATCTTTCTACATTTTCATGGTCAAGTGATAAAAAGTATTTGAGAGTGAAGGGGGGGTGTCATATGAAATAAAAAGATTGACACTCATTTGGTGAACTAGATATTTTACACACTGCAGCCACTTATCTTTATTTTCAATAATGAATTAAGAATATTTCTTAAAACTGGGAAAACAACCCCCCCCCCCCCCCCCAAGTAGTGAAGGAGTGTGTGTCACTTCTGGTTTTCCAGTAGCTAGATACATCTTTTGTTGAAAGCAATTTTGATTTTCAAGTTGTCACCTTAAACTATTTCTAAAAGAAATCCAACTCGAGTCGTTAAGTATTCCCACGGATTTTTTTTTTATATACACAGTGATATAATACAAATATTCATTGTAGAACAAGATACATATACCCCCCCCCCACCTCATTATGTATGTTTCATTGCAAGAGCAGATGCTGCATGGGTCCAGACTCCTACCCAAACCCACTCAATTTGAAAAGTAATAACTCCATGACATTTTAATCGTTTTTAAAACTATCAAATTAAGTTATCCCCTTCCCTAAACTGTGTTTCATTGCAAGAGCCGCATGGGTCCAGATATAGACAACCACCCTTCAACAGTGTTTCATGAAAACATACATGTAGTGTATCATATTTTTGTATATATTCAACATATATTTAGTAGATACTGCATGTTTGTAACCTTGTTTAGACACCCCCCACCCCCAATGCAGGGATTGACACCCGAGACTATATTCCTGGATCAGCGCATGATTTGCACCGCGAATCGTCAGTTACAAATTACGCACTGAGTTCGATCAGAAATATAAGAACTTGTTGTACTAATGGCCATCACGTATGATGTGTTCGAGGTAATGCAGATAATTCAACACCGCACCGATCTCTGAAATTAAATGCATACTTCTTCGCATCAGATTAAATTTTCAAAAAAATATATAGATACTGGTGTGTTGTTGTATTCATACCAAAGCGAAGACATATTTCTTGAATATATGTAATACATATATTACACACTTGTTTGTTTAACACATTCACATTGTAGGAATTATTTCGTTTTAGGCCTAGATCGAGGGTAGATAGTGCATATATATTTATGTGTGTAGTCTGATTAAAACCAGCTCCCTTCTAATGGTCCCTGACGACGATAGGGGAAAAAAAAGGGGGGGGGTAATCAGACTCTCATTCATTCATGAGGTATAAGATTGAAATTTAAATAATCTGATTGTAAACAGATCTTTTATCCGCTCCGTTATCATTATGTCGATACAAACGCACAATGTTTGAATACAAACTAGAGTTTATAATGTCTCTGAAATTAGTTGTTAAATATAACTGTCTTGGTTACTGGAAGTACAAGATCAACAGTCCGGTACAATAAATTTATTACCAAACTGTTAACAGGCACTGTCCCTTGGTGCCCCCTGTAATCAAGTCAACAATTCATTCTTTCTTTACTGAACACTTCATACAATTAATTGTTTTCATTTATATAATCATTCTATTCTAACCTCTCTGCATTAGCATAAAACATTCAGAACAACTGGATCCTACATGTACATATGTTTTATACTTGCATACTGTACTTACTAAACTATAATAATACTAATTTGATTACAATTCTATATGTATTCACACAACACACTTGGACCTATCCACTGTCTCAGAAACTGATGTGTGAGACAGTTGGGTTATTTTATTGTATATCATGTTGTTAATTTAAATCTTGTCTGCAATCAGTATTTCATATATAGTTATAGAAATGTGCAGTGCAGAAGTGTGAACTCTGATAGTATTAGTAATTCTGAATGATTGTTTTCTTATTTTCATTACTATACATGCCCCCCCCCCCCCCCTTCCCAAGGAACCTTGATTGGCGAATAAACAATAGAGAGAGAGTTAGAGTTAAAAGATTAAAACTAAAGTAAATGTTTCTTGGTTAAAATACATTGGTTGTCCTGCGTACATGTATCATGTATACGTTTACATAATAAATTGTAATTTTCCCGCCGTGTTACTTCCCTTTCCAGTATCTAATTTTGGATCAATATTCTACATCAGTGCTGCGTTTGAATATTAATTAGATAGCGTGTTTACATGCATATCAAAGATAAAACTGGACGGCGGTAAGAGGAAAATAAATGTATTGTGATACCATGAGATTAGTTGAAAGCTTTGAACAAGGCTTTATCTAAAAATCACTGTCCAAATCTTGAAATATTATTGAACAGTACACTGGACTCGAGAAAAAACACAAATAAACAAAGTGCAGGGGTAGGTTTTCATCTTGCGGACCATTTTTAACTTATTTGCAAGCGGATTATCCAATTTGGACAGTGAATACTCGATTCTGTGAAACTTATTCTTTTCTATCATGTCATGTTTTTATTATTTTATGTACAGCTGGCTGTGCGCCGTGTCGATTTATGATCATCTATTTGCGTCTTGTATAATCTGGTCAAATGAAGTCATATGACCCTTGACATCTTAAGTAAACATGCGAAGTGAAAGTACAGGAGGCGTATATATGTTGTGATACTTGAAAAGTGTCTTTAGTTTTTTAATATTAATAAATGACCTACACCCAAAACAATAGGATATAAAGCTTCATTTTTCTGAATAATTCTTAAACATGACCTTAAGTCAAACGCGTTTTATTTCCCTCTCCTAGTTAAGATTAATCATTGGCAAGAATAAGATACTTGTTCACCTATTCATTATGTTTACACTTCATTAACAGCTAAAAAAAAACCGCTGTCGTCAATTGTTACGAATTTATTTGATAAAGAACAAGTTTAAAAATTAACAAATCTATTTAATTAAATATTATTACAATAAATCAATAATTTCAAATTGTTAGTGTCCTTGACTCAGTGCTCTCTTCTTTACTCCTACCAACGCTAACCGTGACTTCAGAAATCTTCACGAGCTCTTAATTTTACAACTGGACATCTGGTTGCTGACAAGTAATTCTAATCACTAACTCAAACTGCTAGCGACATTCTGGTTTTTTTTTAGATAAGAGATGTTTATCAAGACTCGGTTGTAAATAAGTAGATAACTAAGTCACCATTACATTGAGTATCTACATGTTTTAAAGCAACACATACATAAGAAAGTATATCAATAAAATACACAGAAACATTCGTTATTTTTCAAGCTGTGCCACATTCTCAACATAATCACGGTTATTTCTAATTATAAACAACAACATCGGGATCGAGATATCCATGACATCGTCCGAATTCCTGTAATATTGAGGAGATAAGAAAGCAGTATGTAAAGATTTCCCGATGTGTGTCAAGTATAAACGATGAGACATGTGTTTTATAATAATAAAGTGACAATATTACTAAACGTAGTAAATGATAATACTGTAGTAGGAATTTGTACAACCTGCACAAAACACAAAAATCAACCAAATCTGCTTTTTCTCTATAAATAAATAGGCGTTACATAAACATTTATTACAAGGATACAGTAAACAAAATCATTCATAGTGTATGTTAAACAAAATTAATATCAATGTGTAGTAAACATAATCAATTCTAATAAATTGTAAACAAAATTAATCCTAGTGTAAAACAAACAAAACATATTCTAGTGTATAGTACAGAATCAATCCCAGTTCAAAGTAATGGAAATTAAACCCTACTGTGAAGTCAATAAAATCAATCCTACTGTATCCTAAACAAAATCAATCTTCAGGTGTAGTGAACATAATCGAATCCGTTATATATTCAACAAAATCAATGCTAGTGTAAAGTAAACAAAATCAAACTATATTGTGCAGTAAAAACATTAATCATAATGTATACTAAACAAATGCGTCTGTACAAATTGTATAGCAAACAAAAACAATGCTTAGTACACGAAATCAAACCTAGTGCATAGCATACCGAATCAATTTTTGTGTACAATAAACAAAATCAACCCAAGTGTGTTGTAACGGAAATGAATCCCAAAGTGTTGCAAACATAATCAACTCTAGTGTATTGTTAACAAAATAAATCGCAATGCATCGTAAACAAATCGACACTGGTATGTAGCAAACATATTGAAATATAGTGTGTGGATAACGATATGAACATTGCTGGTCATATTGAATCCAACTTGTCAATGTCGACGGAGTTAATGTTAAATGATGTTTAAGAACAGCACCGGTTATCTATAAAATATAGCAATTAGAGAGGGTATTGTCTTTATTGAAATGGACATTACTTTCGAAGTTGTTTTATACTTACTACACGTCTACTAAGAGATGTGTATTTCGAATCCATTCCCAAAATACAATACGACAGTTTTCGTATGTGTATCTACCACAGGTCCATTCTATCGAAAGTGTTCAAACATTTCGGACATTTAAAGCAAACATCGCAAATCATAGTTTATGCTAAGGTATGTAGTGGAAACTACTGCATTTATTGTATTGTGTATGCTTATAATATCACACTAATAGTCGTAAAAAGTTACCATATATTTATTTTGATTCAGATTGTTGAAACTTATGTATAATGTTATTAAATTCAATTGATTGGCCATTAATCTCGCACAAAATTGAGATGTTAGTCTGTCAATAACAACTTTATCAAATTAGATACACAGATGTGAACCAGATAAAGAAGACTTAGTGGTGTCAACTATGCTATATTGCCGCCGAATATGTATGAAAATTAAAAAAAAAAACATGTTGATAGATGAACTTTCGTTGATATATCTTATCTTGAGTTAAAGGTCACATACATTTTTTTTGTAAACTCGTGACCAAATTTCATTGAACTACAATCAAATTAGTGGCATGTACAAACACAATAAACCCGCTTATATGATTAAGAGAAAGAGTTTGGACCGAGTGTTACCAATCGACACGATATTCTTACTCCTCCTAGTCATTTGATCCTACTTCTGGTTTGTTCAAGTCTCCGCGTTTCCCAACTCTATTTTTTTAATACTTTATCGCAGTTATGATTTACATCATGATCGTTATTTTCACCTTTCCTTTGTACAATTAAAAATTGTGCAACAAAGACTGATTGATATATATATATATATATATATCGTATTTATCGTATACAATTGTGTATATCGTAGATCGTTTAATATCATATACAATTGTGTATATATCGTATATATATATATATATATATATATATATATATATATATATCAGGAAAAAATAAAGGTTAATATTAAATTCGCTTACTCTTTAGGGGACACAAATAACAAATTCAACATAGAACAACACATGTAGCGCTCAGGAAAACACCAACAATACAAATAAGAATGAACCAATTTAAAATAATCCCCATATTCAAAACGTTGTCTAGTGTTGTAAATGTACAATCTAAGTAAGTACAATTTGAAAATGAATGAAGCCTATGCATTTAATGGCAAAAGATATATTTTCGATGTGTAAATTCAAACCATTACATTTGAAAACAATTTCCATTGAAAATTGTGATTGTGAGTAAATAAAGAAGTTAGTTGATTTGTTCCTAGCAGTCATACATTCACCAGTCCATGCAGAATGGGGTCATTTGAAAATGGAAGTGCGTGCTTTGCACGATGAAGTTTCTTTTATTTTAAATTCTGAGTGACCATATACTGACCTGTGTTGTATATAACCTAACCTGGTGCAGTTTATGCTTCACATAATCTGTTTCAGTGATTATAAAGCTTAAACTACACTACTCTAGGTCTATACCGTGTGATATAGGTCATCATTTCTGTAAACAGCCATGCACATATGTAGATAATATGGTGTTAAAGTACCCGCTACGCTATTCTCGAAAAGATAAACGATAGAACACGATACACGCACGATACGTTAAGATACACGTGGGATACGATAGGCTACACACACCATACGATGTGATAAACGAAAAAAGAACCTGATAAACGCAAATACGATAAGCGCTCTTCATGATATATACAAATTGTGATAAACGAACATCACGATGGATCTGATCAACGCAAAATGCGATAAACGCGCTTCACCATAAATGCAAAACGCGATCAATGATCTTCACGATAAACGGAAAATCTGATATATATGTTGTAAATTTAGAAATAATTTAGACAGAACGAAATGTTGGGAGCTAGAAGATTATGTCGATATTAATTGAAATATATCAATATTCACTATTAACTAGACAGGTATATAAAAGAATCAAATTGAAAGGCAATAATGTATTTGCACAAATAATTATCATATTTTTTGTTTTGAACTTGCTGATATAAATGATGCATTTTATTCAATAATTAACATGTGCTTATTCTGTTCAACATAAACCTTTTGCTATCAGTAAAAGACAATTCTTGCCAGTAGAAATCCTGTAAGTTTGAAACTCCTTCATTAACGAGAAGGCAAATTGATATTTGATTTGTTCACTCATCTACTAGATGAAGACCTGCGCATGCACAGAAAATTTAAATAGAGCTGTTGAGTTTTGGGTTTTTGAGGATTTACACACAAATTTTTCAACTTCAAACAAACATTAACACATCAACTACTAATAAAACGTATACTAAATTGAAAACTGGAGCACCCATCCCTTTTAGTAATGAAAACAATGATACTTTGAATTCTGTTGACTGACAAATGTAGGTGTTGAAATCGGGTGGTGTATGATTAAGCCTTTACCAGTTTTGCTAAATATACATTAATCAGCGACTATTCACGTTCCTCGCTTTATTTACCCCATTTCAGTTCGTACGTTAATCTACGAAACTAATTCGTGTCCTCCTTCTCATTTGTTTCACTGCAGCAGTGGCCAATAGCTTAGATCATTTGCCTGACATGCGAATCTCATCCGCGACAGACCCAAGTCGTTAAAACAGGTAGTAAGAATTCCATCGCCAAGCACTCGACATTAAGGATGGTTGCCACAGGTCCTCTAAGGCGACCTTAAAAACAGATAATCCTTACCACGGTAGATACAGTACACTGTTCAATGACCGTAAGCGCCGAGCAAAGGCCTACATTTGAAGTCCTTCATCGGTCTCGGTTACGCCTCTATATGAGTGAACAATTCTCGAGATAAACGTTAAACAGATAAAATCAATCGATAAATCTCCTTTACTTCCGATAACTGTATGCGGTCAATTGGTGCCCAATCGGCGGATCTTTATAGGTAAGGTGTTACAACCCCACCCATTTGTTTGATTGAAATAGATCAATGCTAAACAATCACCTCTATAGCGTAGCAATAAGATCCATTTATATTTACATACTTCGTCTCTCTCTGTGTACAATATTCCTAAACTTGTTATAAAACCTGATTTATATACCAAAAACAAAACAAAACAAAATTTGAAAATTACATTCTATACTTATGTTGAAATTCCTTTCAAATGATTGAAAGAATGATATCATCGTTGATAAGGTTATGTAATTACAATGGACTATTTGTAATCTGTCCAATCAAATAAAACAGCATAGATATTTCTTGACCCACGCTACTATTTTTTTTTTTTCAAACTTTTCATTTGAAATCAGGAAACTATAACATATATGGACCTGAATAAATACTACAACATAACATCAATATAATGCATAGTGACATACACTGTGCTTGATATCCTGCCCCAGTGGCTCTTTTCTTTTAATGTCTATCATCTGGTAATGCAAGTTAGTTTTGGCTGAAATTTTACCAGACCCCAATATCATTTAAACAATTAAGCTTTCCTGGAATGCGAAATTGAACCAAATAATATTTTGTGTAGCAATGGGATGTATTTTGCATCAAGCAATAAGTTCACCACATATTCAACAATTGCAACTACATGTACTGACTGTTAAAAAAACAAAACAACTACACGAGATGATATTTCTATACGTTAGATATCCCCTACACTATGAATGCTAGTTGGTACTCAAAAGTAATTTGAACATGTTCAAATCCATATCTTAATAGCGTCAAATAAAACGAATAAATATAAATAAAAGACGACTTGTTTTATTAGCACTTTTGAAACGGTTCAAACATGTTTGTGCATACTGTGTATACTCTAAAAATCATTTACCAAATATAGAGTAACATCAAGGTGAAAGGGTACACTGGCTAATCCATTTACGTAACAAACATGTCAACCATAGGGTAATTTGGATAATAGGTGAAAATAACGGACATTGATCAAGCTCATAAACAAATGATACGTGGAAACATGAACAAATAAAATGTACTCGTGTCTTGTTTCATCGTGGAATGAAGGTATGTATCATTGGAGAAAAAAGG
Organism: Ostrea edulis; assembly: GCF_947568905.1. Classification (NCBI taxonomy): domain Eukaryota; kingdom Metazoa; phylum Mollusca; class Bivalvia; order Ostreida; family Ostreidae; genus Ostrea; species Ostrea edulis. Next base: position 65,876,671 of record NC_079171.1, read on the forward strand.
CATAACCCAGTATACAGGTTATACATTTTTTCTGCAAATTATTTTCTTGTTTATTTAACAGTGAAACTAATTTTGAAATGAAAGAAGCTGACCAAGTTAATGGGAATCGATAGGCTTTTGATATACGAATAAAAGTCATTGTTCTTTAAACATTTTCCATTCATAGTGGTCAAAGTAGATATAGAAAAGTTAGTAGATGAACCACGTCACTGTTTCCCAAAATCTGCCCTTTGATTTTTTACATGATACTATGATTATTCGCCATCGATTCCTCCACAGTCTTTCTTATCAGCTGAGGTTAAAATCAAAGTTGAGATTATGTTACAAAGGGGGGAGGGGGGGGGAAGGCGATTCAAGCTTTAGAAAGAAATCAGTTGCAGAACAAATGGCATTGTTTGAGGATGAGAACGCGCCGATTGCATTATGCATAGCCATGATGCATTCAGTGTACATTGATTATTTATGGATATAAAAGTGTTACAATGATCTGAGTTGGTACGTATGCTCAACATATGTAATTTCGGGCATCAGAAAGTTAGGGAAACGGATGGGAAAGGAGAGAGGGGACCAATCCAGATGTCCACCAGTATCATGATATCAGCTGATAATGTTTCACTTTGTTGCGATGACACAATATCAAATACATTCTCTTTTATTTTTTTATTTTATTTACATTGCATGCAATTATAGATATGGACAGGGATCAATCTCACAACTCCTACAAGCAATACAATATAGATACTTGGGCAAACTTTATGATAACAGATCATTCTTCATGTTTTGATATATGATATGCAGGAAGGTGATACCCATATTATATTGGAACGTTGAAGCCGCCCATAATTTTAATGATTAATGTGTTTAAAAATTCACGTACGTGCATATATATTACAATTGTAAAGAACAGTGGTAATGTTCAGGTGCACCAACTATAACCCATAATACGATTTTTTCTAAGACATATTTTATATATCTCAATGCGTCTGAAAAGTATAGGAAATAAATTATGTCTTGTGTATTAAAGGTATGGTAAGTACTTCGTTACTAGTTTGAAAATACGTATGTATATTGAATTGCTGTGATAAAATTTAGAAATTAATTTTAAAACTAAGGATCATCTCCCTCATACATGTAAAACTTATACGGTATCTCTTATCATTAGACGAATTTTGACTCCACTTTTTGGGCATTCTATTCCCCCCTATAATAGCTCTAGCAAGTTTATTGCTTTTTTTTGGATTTTAAACATTTCAGATGAGCATCACTGAAGATACATTATTTGTTGAAATGCGTATCTGGTGCATCAACATTGGTACCGTATAAGTTTTACATATATAGGAATGTGAACAAATCTGGTAATTCGTAATGGATGTTGATATGTTTTTAAGGTATATGGTGGACAACATCCATAATCATAAAGTTCAATTTATATCATGGTGTTGCAAAATCCAAGAATAGGCTACCTTTTTCTTCTTTAAATAACATATTAAATACTCTCCATTGAATAGAGCAACGTTTTGTGCAAATATGATATGGACGTAAATGTTTGTTGGCGTAATGTAAAATTGAATCGAATGTGACATCGTGCATACTTATTCTTTCATGTGAACGGTGCTAATGGCTGCGTTTATGTATCTGGACTGTCGAAAAGAGTCCCATCATGTGTACGTTATTTCTTTGTGGACTAGTCACATTCCCTGTATTGTCGTTTCCAATATTGTATTGCATCCGAAAGAAAATACAGTGTTTGAATTTCTGATCCAGTGGTGTTTTTTTTTCATTTTCTATGAAAAGGGTTGTTTAATGCTTTATTGTTTGTATGACAGTATTTGTTTTCTAGAATATTTACACCCATGGAGAAAATAGAGTGGTCAGGGATATTTAAATGCTTAAGAGAAATTGGTCGCAATCCCTACTAATTTGAAATATGTGTCCCGATTTTTTATTAAGTGAACCCTTAGTTTCCCCGACAAAAATTAAGTCATAGAGGTTACACCCGATAACGTTGAAAACATTAGGATATTTACAGGTCAAGATATGAAATTCGTCAAAAGTTTTGGTACAGAAACAACGTCGGTGAAAATACCAGTAAATGAAATTATAAATATCAATATATCGCACGTTTTATTTATCCTTATCAAATTATTGACGAACAAGCGGATAAATTTAAAAGTGAAACGACTTAATCTACGGTAGAAAATGCAATAACAAAATTCAACAGGGAAATTAACAAACAAAACACAGGGCGGTGTAAAAGTATACATAAACACGTTTTGCTATGGCCGTAGAGGACACTTTTTTACACACTGTTTTCTCCCCCTAAAATAGCTTTAAACATCATTGTTATTTCGGATTTCAAACATTTCGGTTGAGCATCACTGAAGAGATATTATTTGTCGAAATGCGCATCTGGTGCATCAAAATTGGTACCGTATACGTTTTACATAGTAAATGGATGCTTAATAACAACGAATAAAACCTACAACAAATGAGGAAAAGTAAAAATCATATAGAATTGAAACATGACAGTTGTTCACCATATTATGATGGTGTATTTTCTGTAAATCGGAATAAATGTCCTTGTTATGGTACATGTGAATGTAGGCGGAGCGATATTATAGATGCTGAATAACACCGGCGCGAGTTAGCCGAAATGCATAGTAGGACGTCCGGGACAAAATAAGAAAATTTATATTTTAAAGAATAAGAATAGAGTAAATGCTAATTACTTTATTGTAAACAGCAACAAAATAACTTTGCTTGACAAAAAAAAAACAACGGTGATCGCATTATGAGTATTGTGCTTAGAGTACAAGGAACTGAGTGCTTTTAAATATACGAGCAAGTGAAATCGAAAACGTCTTATCGCCAGAAAATGGGTTTTGACGGTGTAGGACAATTCAAAGATTTCTCTCTGAATTTACAAACCAACGATACAGTACTGCTTCCGCAACCTCTGACATAACTATCATTCAACGTTAGCAACAATATCCAAAAGAAGCTGATTGAAATGAAAGACAATTGTATTATAAAGAAATTATACACACCTTTAGCATGAATTTCAACTATTCTCGTCACACAAAAAACACCCAGCAATATACGAATATGTGTTCATATGCGTCCCGTAAATACAACTACAAGGCGCGCGTATCATCCGATACCGACAGTTGATTGTATGTTAAAAGATAGGATGAGAGACAACGTGTTTTGAAAATCAGATCTGCGCTGGGGATATCATTAGATTGAACTTGAGGAAGTGTCATGGAAAACCATTACGTTCACAACATTCAGAGGTCTCTACAATTACCAGCGTCTGATGTTTTGAATCTCGTCTGCTTCCAAGATTTACCAGCAACTGATTGGTCAAGTGAAGCAAGATATTGAGGTATTACGGAAACTCCCTGCCGACTATGTTGTTTATGGAGCAGACTAAGCAGATTTTGATAAGATATTGGCAAAGTTATTTGATAGACTAGTAGAGAACGATATTACTTAAAATCGTGCGAAATGAAACGTTGGCTGATTGAAAATCGTGTTTCCCGGAACCGTGGTATTGTCAGTGATAATTCGACCGGGTGATGAGTAAATTAAAGCAATCTAAGAAAACCGCAAACCAACGAATCAACGAATAGTTCTGACTCACAAAGCTTCCTGAAACTGGGGAATCACTGTGACCGATTCATACAGAATTTCTTAACGATTTCTGCGTCGTTGTGTGGATTGACAAGAAATAGCAGTCTGAACGTGGACCAAATGACACAAAGATGGCTCATTTAAATGCGCACTCGTTAGCGCTGAAACACTGTCATACTGCAGCACATAGTCCGAAACAAGAGTAATAGTTGATGCGGTTCCCGTAGGACTGAGAACAGTTATGTTGCAATAACAGGCGAACGGATGATTTAAAGCCATTCCTTACGCGAGCAGATTTCTAACATACGTCAAAAAACGTTATCCGCAGACTGAGTGGGAGGCATTACGAGTATTATTTGGCGGTGATATTCTCCTAAATAAGTTTGTGGGCTTACAGTCGAAAAATGAACATATCACACATCGCTGACCAGTATTGTCTTGCCGAAATAAAAGTCATTGGTGATAATGGAACGCTTTACACCTCGAATACAGCCATACACCTTGAAGCTAGCATATCCACTAGGATCTTAGAATGCAGATGATGGAGAAAGTGGAAAATATTGGAGATGAATATACCCCTTTCATTGCAATTTTTCATGTATATATATATATATATATTTACTTCAACTATTCTTTCAAGTCATATCATTTGATTGTAAGTCGTGGAACATCCTTAATGTACAGCATAATTTAAATTTTGTCAATTAACGTCACATTATTGATATTTTGCTAGCATATATTTAATATTATCAGTTTTAAAGCTATTATGATTTCTTTCCACTGCTCTTATAACACGCTGTATCATTTTTATTGTGTACAGCGCTTTAGCATGGCTATTCATTGTCATATAGGGCGCTATATATTACTATTATTATTACTCGCAGTATTGCAATGGATGCTGTTCCAAAAGCTCCTACTAGCAAGAAGGTTCGGGGAAAAGTCTAAGAGGATCGTGACATAAGGCACATTATGCAGAGAAAAAGTAATAGTCACACTGATTATTGTGCTAAATCTAATTATTAATGACAAGATACATGGTGAATATTTCGATTAATCTTGTGCATGAGTGACATTAAGGGATATTTCACAGAAAACGACGACAGTGCGAAAAAAGTATAGTGGTCAGACATCCACACGGAATTTGAAAGAAAATTAAAACAAATAACCAATGTCAATTGTTGGCTAACACATGTAAGCCGGAACCGGTGAAACAAACAACTATACATGACCCAACGTGTAAGGATCCAGTCATTGACTTGATGGACCAGTCTTCCCCGGGAGATAGTCTAATTGCAATGGCTGATTAATATTGAAAATACGAACAAGTATGCATTATGCGGATGACCATATACAGGTGGTAATGGGATGTTGCTACATAAATGTGGGAAGTTGATGATGGAGAAGCTGAAATCATCCCGTTTGTCATATAGTTGAGTTGTCAGTTTGCTGTTAATGTCTACTTTCAATAAAATATCTAAGTATGAAGCAGAAATGAACGAATCTGTGGGTTTTTTTTATTTCGAGCTCACAGAGATATATCGAATCGACATATGAATGAAAGTCAACATTGGTAATTGAGAAGACGTCGTTGATATATCTAAATGCACTGTTAAGGGATAGTTTGCATAAAGAATTATAATGCAAAACATGTATAAAGGTCAGGGATCGACACAGGAGTTGAAAAAAAAAAAAAACTTCAAAGCAAATAACCAGTGTTAATTGCTGACTAACACATGTAAGCCGGAACCGGTAAAAAAACGTATACCTGACCCAGCGTGTCAGGATCCAGTCATTGACTTAATGGAACATTCTCCCTTGGGAGAGAATCTACTTGTAGTGGTTGATTACTACTCAATACACCAACAAGTAGATATTGTGAAGATGACCAAAAGTAAAAGAAAACACATCAACAATTGGAAACAATGTTTGACAAACATGGCATACCCCGTACGACTCTTTTGATCCGAAGAGTTCAAGTGATATCTCCGAAATAGCGGAGTTAAAAACATTAGAACAATTCTGCATTGACCTTAACTAACCTAAAGGGGTTGGGTACATCGAAAGACAACTCTGTACAGTTGAAAACAAGTAACGCGGGAAATACCGAATGAAAGGATTGGAAAAAGGAATTACTCAATGTGTTAATCATGTACCGTTAAACGCTGCATGCAATGACAGGGGAAAGGATTAACAGAACTACTCTTCAGCGGAAATATATATACAAAACTACCGGAGTTTCCTAGTAAAAAATGTATGGAATACGATAGAAAACACAACGAGGAAAAGAAATAAAACTACAAACGGTATGCTGACAAATGCTGTAAAACTAGATATTCAATTTAATGATTTATTACAGAAATAGCAGGGAAAATGTAAATTAACGATCAAATTCACACTTAAAGGCTAACCGTGTTGTATCTTAATCAAACATCACATTACACACCAAAAAGATGCCCATTCGAAAATTGCACTATCAAATTTACGCAGCTGAGTTAAGGCTTCCCAACAAATACCAGTAATGTACCTAAATGTACTTTACCGCATTGGCACATTATTTGACGTCATTATGGAAAAAAAAAGCGTCATGATGAAGATAATATCTCTGGTATATCCAATGATCCGTGTTTACCCTATGATATATTTTGTATTGCTTTTAGGAGTTATCAGATTGATCACTCCACGTTATATCCATCTTTCAGTATAAGAAATACTTGTGTACCGGTATGTAGCTGTCTGCTTATCAATCTCACGTGTCTATTGAATATTTGCTTAAATAACCCTACCACGTCGTGTAAATATTGCTTACAGTAGGGATCTACAACTAGTTGTACAATGCGTGAATCTGTGCAGAATGATTTTGATTTGAAGTAATATATGGAGTAAATGTTCTATGAAAGGTTTTTTGAAAGAGACAGTTTAACCAAGAATAATTCTGAACAATACTGGTCAAACACCTCTTGCCTGTGTTAGATAATGCTTTCTTCCCGATACAGTGACAATCCATTTGGACTCTGGATAAGCTATGCTATGTTGAATGTGATATTTTAATCTACCATTCTGTCAAATGTGAAACTATGTTATAACTTTCCAAACTTAGTAAACGCAGTACATTTATAATTTATAATTCTGTTATCGTATCGTTTAAGCTAGCATGATTGGTATTTGAGCAGAGACGTCTAATGTTATAACATGCAAGGTGAAGATAACGAACAGTGATCAATCTCATAACTCCTACAAGCAATACAAAATAGATATTTGGGCAAACACGGACCCCAGGACACACCAGAGGTGGGATCAGGTGCCTAGGAGGAGTAAGCATCCCCTGTTGACCGGTCACACCCGCCGTGAGCCCCATATCCTGATCAGGTAAACGGAGTTATCCGCAGTCAAAATCAGTGTTCCAAGAACGGCTTAACAATCGGTATGAAACACGTCACACAGCATTTGACCCAATGCGAGATTTCTCACAAACAACTCATGATGTTAAAAGAACTACGATGATTCAAAGTTTTCAGAAAAATTCACATAGATAGAAGTTTACACTCATCTCAGAAAGTTGTCTTCCACTCCGCAAAGATCTTGCTTACACCTGCTTCGTTTTCTTTTTTTTTTCTAAATGTCTTTATACGTTAATGAACATGCCATTGTCCTAACATAAAACCAACATCACTTTTGTATGTTACCCAGGAAAAATAATAAGCAATCCCTCCACGCGCATTTGAAAGCAAACATTGTCCTTACAAATTCAATATAAACCTGTACATGGTGATTTATATTTTGTTGTGACCGGAAACATTGCAAAATGCACTAACATTCAACAAATTCCATCTAAGTCAGCATTACCGTCCATGCTTATAGTACAGAGGATACCATCTAGTCTATCAGTGTGACTTGAGTTTTGAATGACTGCGTTCAATTGATATGTGTCGGTGTGAAATTGTGGGCTTCTATCATTATGATATCTCCAAATTAGATCCATATCGTACAACATTGGTCGAAATTTGTCGAAAATTGCTTCATTCCTTTGGTAATCAAAATTCACCCTGATCATTAGTGAATGAAATAATTCCAAGTTGACATAAAACAGAATCAGCCCAGAGGTCCGTGCTTGCCGAACTATCTATTATGTTTGGCTGATGGGAGTTATGAGATTAATCACTGTTCGTTTTCTTCACTTTTCATGATTGCGTTGTTTTTCCGTTCTTTCTAAACGTGCGCTGTTTATTGAATACAGTTTGGTAGAGATTAACTTGGATCACAAACTTCTTAAACAAGACATAGTATTTCTTTTCTGTAGAATGAAACTCTTGCAAACCATTCATTGTCTTATGTTTTCACTCTAATAATAATCAATTTCATTTATGACAGAAAAAAGGTCTGTAATATGTGGTAGCATTTGTATGCATAAAAGCTTACATGTGAAGATGTAGTTAAAATAAATCTAGTGATATAGTTCACTTTACAATAGACAATACTGCTGACAATTAGCACTGACAGTGTTAGCTCATCTGTTAGAACGTCAGCTTGGTGTTATTTTTTCACTGTAATAATAATCAATTTCAATTACGACAGAACCAAGTCTATACTATATGGTAGCATTTTTATGCATAACAACCTACAGAAAAAACATTTAGTTAAGATAGGTCCAATGCTGAAGTTGACTTGTCAATAGACACGTCTGCAGAAAATGTGTATTCCACTTACAGTGGTGGTTCATCGGTTACAGGTTTTGCTTGGTAAACAAAGATATTGTGATATCAGAACCTGTCAGTCACCCGTCATTAACAAGTGAGATTCATGCGTTTTAGTAAATGACACTGAAACAGATCTTCGATGTTGCGGTGGGTTCTGACACGCTAAATAATAACCACTGAGACGGTTTTCAGCGCTAAATTTAACGTAATTATATGGTAAACTAATAGCCGGGTTCTGAAATATAGGCAATGCAAAAAGAGCCATGCCATTCAATTAAATTCAGCAATGGTGGTTAAATTGCAAAAAAACCTAAGAACATAATATGTCGGTGTATGGGTTATGATAGTAATCGATGTTATTTTCACTTTTTCATGACACCTGTAGTGAAATGTTTTCTGCGACTACTAGTGGCTGCATGAAGAGCTAACACTGAACCAACTGTGGAGAAAAACAGTTTATTTACATCTAATATATCATGATGTATACTTAATTTCAAACTCCGTTGTTAGCTGAAAAAATATATAAGGCTGATATATTTGCTGCTTCAACTTAGAATCACACTCCGACAACCATAACTCCGTTTACGTAGAACGACAGTGAAGGAAAATGAGAAAATAGTTTCGGAAATCAGGTTCTTTAAACTGCAGTGTTGATGTTTGACTAAACCCAATCACACTGCTAGTTTTTTTTTTTAATGTACCGACGTGATAAGAAAGAATGCCGATGAACACTGTGTTACCAATTAACACATCAATTATTTATAGACAAAAACACAGTTTTATTAAAGCATGTAGTGATACATATATCTTTCTGAATTATATCCATGTAGCTCTCTTGAAAGTGCCTGCTAAATAATGCTATATTTTTTTAGGTGGAGAAGTTGTTATAAATCGAAGTAATCTTTGTTAAAACAATTTAAAATATATTGATTGCATTAATTCAGTTACATCAGAGAAAAATGGGTGTTAACTGTATGCATTTCTTTTTATTCCAGGTGGCTACATAACAATCAAATAACAGAGATAACAGAGACTGCATTGTCCAGTCTGGTTAATTTGCAAAGTCTGTAAGTGCATTTTACTTCTAATGTTGCAAGTGAAAATAAAGAATAAGATTTTCTTCTGATAAACATGCACGATTAATGAAATACAATAATACACATTGACATTTTTAAAATAAAACATCTGGTTCCCTATCACATACACGCAAATATCAACAACACGTTCAATTTTCATTTCTAGTCAGTGAATTCTAGCAGCAATACCCACCATATTGACACTGACTAATCTTTAACATAATGTCGCCTATCACATATTTCCAGTAATTTGTTTTGAACGTGTTTTAAATGAATAAGTGTGATATAGATATATCATACAAGGGTTTCTGTATGTTCCAAGACAGACTTACTGGCTACCCTTACAGTGCTGATGTTAAGGCATATACAAATGAATCAGTTAGTGTGACTTGAGTTTTGAATGAGTGAATTCGATTGTTCTCTGTCGGTGTGAACTTCTCCATCTCTGTCATTGTATTGTATACGAATAAATGTCTGCAAATTGGGTGTATATTGTATAGTAAAGATCAACATTTGTTTCATTTCTTGGGAAATCAAAATAAATCATAATCATTACTGAACGAAATCATTCAAAGTTAACATACACCGAGAAAATCATAGTCATACCAATTTTTCAGAAACAAACAGTGTTTGAAATATACAGAATCAATATTAGTCTCTAGGAATCAGAATGTAGTATATGTAATACGATGTAAACAAAAACGATCCTTATTCCTTATAAATCTGTCACATACAGAAAACTTTAACCCTATGGGAAACAAATTCAATCTAAATATACAGTAAATGAAATTAAACTTAGTGTACAGTACACAAAATCAAACCTAGTGTAAAGTACACAAAATCAAACCTAGTGTACAGTACACAAAATCAAACCTAGTGTACAGTACACAAAATCAAACCTAGTGTACAGTACACAAAATGAAACATAGTATACTGTACATTAAGTCAATTTTAGCGTATATTAAGCAAAATCAGTCTTAATGTATAACAAAACAAATCAGCCTTAGTCTATAGCATTAATTCTAGTGTAAAATACAAAATCAATCCTAGTATAGAGTAGATAAAATCGTGTCTAGTGTATATGAAGCAATTTTTGTCCTAGTGTAAAGTAAACGAAATCAATCCCAAAACCAATCATAGTACATAGTAAAGAAAAGTAATCCTAGAGTGTAGCAAAAAGAAATAATTCTAGTGTATAGTAAACAAAATCAACACTAATGTATAGTATATATAGACACTGGTCTAAAGTAAACATAATTAATTATAGTATGTTGTTAACGATATCAATCTTGAAGGTTATATTGAATTAAAACGCTTCGATATTGACAGAGCAAAGAGTTAATGATGTTTAAGAACAACACCGCTTATTAAAAAAGTACAGAACTTAGAGGTGAATATTGTCTTTATTTAAACGCATATTACCTTCGAAGTCGATTTACATACATGTTGGATGTCAATTGGAGGTTGGAATCCTGATTTTTTTGTATTCCCAAATAATTACATTTTCAACTGTTTTATCTTGTGTAACACTGTTACAAGCACTGTATATATATCCATATGGGGTCAACATAGGTCAGGTGTATGAACATTTGTTAAAAGGGGGTTACAAGTGTTACTTTTACTAATGCAATATACATCTATTTAATATTTTCCTAACTACAAAAGTATATCAATAGATGAAATCAACATCACAAGAAGCATTTATGATTCTATTTGTATTTCAAGCAGTGAATCTTCATCAATAATAAAAGCATTTCTGTAGAACACTGTCTTACTAATGTGTGTCTGAAATTCCGTCCCCTACACGCTGGTTACTGGTGGTGCGGAATTGTACCTATTACATGACGCTTTAGCAAAAACGTCATTCACAGGATTTTTGGCCGATATTTATAAGTCTTAATTGTGAATTGAGATCTACACACCGCACTACCTACATGTCACAGCAGCCATGAGTGCATGATACCCTTTTCGAAGCACACCAAATCACGTTTATATTGGGGTGTCAAAACGAGGCGTCGCTAAAATTATTTGACAAAAAATATCGAGTCAACAGAAGCGTTCAGTGAGCTCATATTTGCCAATATTACAAAGCGAAAGCAGAACCGTCGTTTCCCTTTGTGCACTTCCACATCTTCTGCGATGTTAGTTCTTTCAGGAGATCCATCTGCGCCCTCTGCCCTGTGTATAGCTGATTTGCCTAAACTTGCCGACCATCACCCTGGTCTTCATGTCCCTCCACCAGAATCTTCTGTTAACTCAGTAATATCCACAGAATATCTTTCAAAGTCGATCTTCAAAAACTTCGTCTTTAACTTTCAAAGGTACATAAAAACTGTAACATTACAAACCCCCTTTCCCTGTACGTTTTCTAAGTTTTGTCTGACATTATCAATTTAGACATGCGGAAAAGTTTTTGATTATATACTCCTGAGTTAATGTATACGTCTTTGTCTAACGTCTTAAACACTAGAAAGTTATCAAAATATGTGCCTTGTCCATTCAAGGATTCAGTATTGCAGCATTTATCAATAGCTATAATAATGATAATGTGCGGCATTTATATAGCGCATTGCATAATTTGTAATTACTCTAAGCGCTTTAACAATGTAAAATGTAAAACATGATAATATTAATCAGAGCATAAAATATAACATCCAATAAAATAAAACAATTTAAACATTACGAGTTCATGCGACAAACCAGCCTATACTTTGAAAAATAATATATTACAAAACATGTTTATAATATTTCATAAAAAGATATGTTTTGAGGTTTGTTTTAAAACTTTTGACAGTGCCACACGAACGGATGTCTATCGGCAAACTGTTCCATAGTGTGGCAGCTGTTACATCAAACCTTCGATCTTCATAGGTCTTTGTACGAAAGCAGGGCTTTTCTAGCAATCGTAAATTGCACGAACGCAAGGATCGTTTTGGTTCGTACACAGTGATGAGGTCGCTGATATAGATCGGTGTCAATCCGTTTAGTTCCTTGTATGTGTGCAGTAAAATATTGTATTCAACATGGGAATCAACCGGAAGCCAGTACAAGGACACAAGCACCGGTGATATATGGTCATACTATAATGTGTTTGTAAATTTAAACTCCTCTTTTGTTTAGATAATATCCATGTGTATCATATGTAATTAACACTGCGTAACGTATTTCCTTATACGCAAGAAGGCTATCAAATCTCGCGCCTTATCAACTCAAGGATTCGAGGTGTAATTAGAATAAAAACTTTTATTGATAAAATTAAATTGTCACGATCATAAGTAACAGTTGACAAGTGTTTCGCGCTTAATCTATATGATAAGTTGCTTGACTAAAATCCGGATGTTTACATGGAAAACTACAATGTAGAACCTGGATGGTTGATAAATAAATGTCCAGGATATTTCATTACACATACCCCCGATATCATGCGTCCCACATGAAAACAAAGAAATCAACCAATGATAAGTGTTCAACGATATAGTACGTGATTTATGCTTAAAATCCACAACAGTGATCAAATCCTGAAACTGTTTACAACTGTCAACAAATATGTATTGTACACTACCAGTGTTTGTTACAATGCAATCGATAATAGAAATAAAAATATCAACAAGTCATTGAAAAATAGTATTATCCATCCTGGTGACCTTTACATCAGCATCACCTCATCTACACTTTCTGACCGTTGCTGTGCCAATCGCTTACTCTACATCGTTCTACTGAGGGAATTGCTGGCGCCATATTAACCAGGACGGATCTTTTGATTAGAGCAATCTCCTCTGGAACAGGGATCTCCACACTTGATCGTTTTATTGCAAAAGGTAAAAACGACTTGGTCTTCTTCCGGAAGAGTCTTCTTTCTAACAGGTTATCATCCTTCTCTGAATTATGTTTCTCCTTTTGCTCATCAATATCAGCGTCCTCGTTCTCATCACTTGAACTACTACTTAAAGAGGCTGTTGAGGGCAACTCGCCTACAACTTCACCATGGTCCTAATTCATTCAATCTTCATTTCTGCTTTCCTCATCTTTCAGTGAGCCTACTGCCTTTCCCTTACTTTGTTATCTTGTGCCCAGTCTCACGGGGTTCTCGTTTGGGCTTTAGATAAGGGCGGCACCTTTTACTGTCTTCTTACGTTTATCTCTCTACTGATATCAAAGTCACAGTGTAAGGCACTGAAATGTTCGCAGAACACATTCCAGGAGGTGTTCCTTGTATTTTTCTTCTGTCCCTGGTCGCTGTAAACTATCAAAGGCCTGAGTGACCCCATTACCATTTAAGTTTACCCTGCTATTTTTTCACCCAACTGTGCCACCAAATGAATCTTTTCTCAAATTCAGATATGTTTTTGAGGTTTTTTTTCTCACATTTGAGAATTTTCTCAAATGTGCGTGCCACCAAGCTATTTTTGAACTCAGCTTACAAAAAATATTTGAGATTTCTCATAATATCCTGATATTGGTAAATAGCAACCTCAAATAAAATATATAGTGTATTTACTCACAACAAAGTGGCTGTCAGACGACTTCGTCAACACAGACATCGAGGAATACAATGATGGTGAGTACAAGGAGAATTCTTAACAGGTCCAATCCTTTTGAAATGTTGAGCAAGGGTGTTATTTTTTACAGATATCGTTTTTTCCGTCAAGATTTTCTTCATAGAAGATTTACTTAAAGAAAATCAGCTGTATAACAATCGTGTCAATAATGATCCTTTACTCCCTCCCTTCTTTCCCTCCATTAAGTCATGGTTGCGCTGCGATGTTTCTAAAAGTGCAGCATACATATTAATAAATGTGGTCACGGACTTTTTGTTTCATTTGACCGAAACAAGACAACATATCGCAGGGTAGCCAGATAGGAAATTGCACTCCAAACATAAATGTTGCCTGCAACAGTCTACTTGTATGTAGTGGCCATGACCCTTACATCAATGCATATCTTGAGCCTGAGGTCAGTAACACCCTACTGTAGATGTATATGTTAGGCTATAGCCATATTGTTTCAATTACAATCCCATTACCTTTCACTTCTGTATAAATTGATGAAAAAGGTTACTAAAAGATATCGTATATAAAAAATCAGAAAACAAATAACTGTACATGATAAATGAGAGCTGTGTCACCCTGAGAAACCTGAAGTGTGGACACTAATACTCCCTCCTCTTCTGATTTTGATTTTCGTTGCGATGATTTCTCCGAATCGTGTGGATTCCAACATATTTACAAATATTAGTACTTCTCAATTGGTCATCTCAAAAGCTTACAGAAATTAGAAACTGACTATTCAGAATAACTGATGAGGATGATCGGTGCACCGTTGGGAAATCACATATTTTGGATAATTATTGACTGTTGATCAAACTAATTTGGTTGAACAAGTTATCCACACCTCAGGTCTCTGTGTGTATTCCCTATTTCTTCCGTCTTTCGATTTATATAATTGTTTCACTTTTTTTAAAGCCTCATGCACATATTGGCCTTCTACCGGTACTTTGAACACCCAAGGTCAATTTAATATTAATCAGACTCGTTTGATCCGCGCCGTATAGTCTTCGTAAGTGAGCGCATCTTAGGATCTTATTTTAATTAGATTGTACACAACCCTAGGTAAGAAAACAAAACCCTGTAAACAAAACGGACGGTTCCGGCTTCAGGCCATATTTTCCAAATAATTGCAAATTCCTAAGGAATGTTGAGAAGCGACAGGTCAGGGATATAGTACACTGCACGTCTCTTCAACTTAAAAGCCATCTCATCTGTTTTGTTACAATCTTGCACACACGGATCGGACAGGGCTTCTTCTCTTCCACTTGCAGCCAAAAAAGAGGCCACCGAGTATGTGACGTTACGCATCGGGTGATTGGCTTGCGAAAATCCCGAGACTAAACTAGTGTCAATGCGGTGTTTTATTATACCGGTAAAAGGCCAATCTCTAAAGCTTACAAAAGGCGTGAATCGATTGCGTAAATCAAAATTGGGATGAAATAGAAAGGGAATTCACACATGTCAGAGAAATTATTAACTCACGTGAAACGACTTTGAGAAAGTTTGGTGGCACGGCATTTTAGCAAAATCTCTGCTGAGGTGAAAGACATGAATTTGAGTCTGAATTTGAGTTTGAGATATTTATATGTTGGTGGCCCTCAGGCCAGAGCTTTAGCGACTGAACCACGAGCTGACTCCATGAAACGATTTGAGTATTCAATGACACCTGACTTTTGTATTTTCTCGTAATCAGGAGCTATAACAATGCACATGGTAATAACTTCACTACAAGGAGATATGGGGGCATTGTCAGCAATAGTCAATCTGCAACACCCTGTTTTTCCTTTAAAGGTCATTTGTATCTGCTTCCCTTGTATGACAATAGCAGGGTTGAGCAAAGCAAGCAAACACTTGTTTAAAGCCAAAATATCAAGCCCTAAAATATCAATACCAACGTCAATCACTGTAGATAACTGACTGAAATCCAAGTTCGATAGTGAGAAAGAAATTGAGATGGAAGACCCAACCTTCATGGCATTAGTTGTAATCACTTCCTGGTTAACCTTACTAAGGATTGACTTTGAGTCATTCATCACAGAATATAATATGTCAGGTGAGGTGATGCTGACTGTGGCTCCTGTAACTATGACAAATTTTGATATGTTGCCGTTGAACGCCTCACCAACAAATATACCTAATTCACCAGTTATCCTACTAACCCCAGTTCGGCTTGTGTCATTCCCATTGACTTTCTCCTGTTTTCGTTTAGAGAAGAGTCTGTCCTGATCGTCTTTGTTTCTGATTTAATTTTACATGCAGGGCAGTTCCTCTACACATGACCCTTCTTCTTGCAATAATTGCTCTCAGAAGAATCTTGTTTTGAACTCTTTGATTTTTCTGTTTCTCGCTTTAATGACTTTGTGTCATTGTGCAAGTCATGAACTACCTTCAATGGTTTAGCAATATCATCATCTTTAAAAATCGCTTCCCTCAAATGTCCTTGGTCTTCAGATTGACGTCTTTCACAACAATTAAATACATCAAGCTCTACTGCATGACAAATCATATAATTAAGGTATGTCGGCCTTGCTTGTATTATTCGTAATCTCATATCACTATTTTAAGAGAGTTAATACATTGTTCCTTTGCAAGAATTTCTCTGACCTCTGTTGGAGCTGCTGGGTAGGCCTGATTGGTCAACCTGCGTGCATCTTGTCCAAGTTCTGGTAACGTCTCTCAAGTTCGTTGTCTTCTCTCTCGCTGTGGTGCTCTGAACAGCTCTGTTTGGTTGGAATAATGTAAACATCTGTCTTCTAACGCCCTGAACAGGAATCGATAATTGTATTTCTCTCCCTCTGGTAGACTTCCCAAGACACCTTGTACTCGATGTCTCAGTGCTGCTGCTAAATATATGCCTTTATCAGAGGTTGTCAAACCATTTAATTCCGCACTTATATCAAAATCGTACTTGAAGTCTAACCACGACGTACTACCCTCAAACTCGTCTGGTTTGCATTACGACCCCTTTTCTAGTCAAAACGTGCCCTATCATTTGGACGGCGTCTTGTTATGTTTTCCTCTAAATACAAAGGAAAATATTGTCTTACAGGCGTACTTGTTGAAGAGAACCTAGTTGAATCTCTCGCATCATGACCTAAGCTACCTAACACAAACATGTAATATGTTTGGGGTATCCTAACTATTTGAGGTGTCGCATCCCCTTCTTCATTTAAGGTATTCGCCTAATTTCAGGAAGACCCGAATCTGTGGTGTTCCTTATGCTCTGATCGACACTAGCCTGTAACTTACTTCATTCCCTCTCTACTTTAGTTAGATCAGAATCTAAATCCTCTACAATAGCCCTTTATCATATTTTATAAAACAATATAATTATAACTTAACTGCCCTCGCACCCCGCCGCTGCCACCATTTTGTTGTAACGTATTTCCTGAAACACTAGAAGGCTATCAAAGTCCGTGCCTTATCAATCCGAGCGTACGAGGTGTAATTAGAATAAGAACTTTCATTGTTAAAATAAAATTGGGAATATTTTTGGGAACTGGACATGCAGATATATACAAATATGGCGTAACCCTACCCAGGTTAAGAATTACTATGTAATCAAGGGAATGAAATCAACATACACAGATCAGGGTTAACCAAATGATTTGTAATATCAAAATAATTTAACAATGGGTATGGTCATCCCCAGTCAACGACTGGCTGACCTCGGACTGACGCTTGTACTGCAGCCTTATTCAGGACACAAGGTACAGGTGGCATCCCTTCAACCGTTGCACACACTGTAGAGCCTTATTCAGACAAACGCTGTGAGCAACAACCCGGTCGTGAGTCAATTCCAGTATATAGAAAAGACGAGTTGTGTGGCTAACTTTTATTAGGTCGACCTCGACAGTGTTAGGCCTTTTACTACTAAGGAACCACGCAATGCCTCCATTCTAACACCGTTACAACTAATGGAACCAAACACTGGCTTTCTCAGTAACTCACTTTATTGTTTGCGACTTACTGTTAATTTTATCCACCACGTCTTATCACTCCGGGCTTCCGCAATAATCGACAAACGACAACTGCTTGATGCTGTGTTTATAGCGATAGGTCATGCGACTAAAATACGGATGTTTACATTGCAAACTACAATGTCGAAACTTGAAGGCCGATGAATAAATTTCCGGAATATCATATTTGCTCATTTCCAGCGTCTTAATAATTAAAACAGTTCTTCATATGATAGAACTTTGTTTTGTTTTTTTTTCGTTATTTTGAACGAAGCTGTCTCTGCGTCAACAATATGAAATGTATGTAAATGTGTTGTTAACACATCCCAGCATTTGTTATTGATCAAATTGGTAAAGCAATAAATATAATTTTAAAATATATATTGGGGTATAAATACGCGTTGTTGTAGTGATCAATGCGAAATTATCATATATGCACCCTCATAATCTATTTCTCTCGAAGGTGTTCATAAATTTGCAATATTTATGGGAAACATTCGTGCATCATACTTTGTTTTATCACGTTTGTAGTGGGACTTGTTGAGATAATTGAACAGAGTGTCAGGTATCACGAAGGTATAAGTACCCTCAGTCTTGATAGTAAGTCTTCATTATCTTCACGTTTTGAAGAAACGGAAACAGTTATT
Source organism: Ostrea edulis (assembly GCF_947568905.1). Taxonomy (NCBI): domain Eukaryota; kingdom Metazoa; phylum Mollusca; class Bivalvia; order Ostreida; family Ostreidae; genus Ostrea; species Ostrea edulis. Next base: position 65,895,227 of record NC_079171.1, read on the forward strand.
CAAATGACAAATTATATCCGCTTATAATATAACAATGATCGTTATGGAATTTGCAATACATTGAATTAAACTGAGATTGCTGAAAATCTGTATCATGAACTCATTAAATTGAATCGGTTCGTCATTAACCTCTTAAAAAATTGAGATGTCATTTTGCCGATAGTATCTTTATCCAATAAAATTCCCAAAAGAGTAAGGAGGTAAGGAGGATTATATGGTGTTGACTATGATATATATGATACACATACGGATGAAAATAAGAAAGATTCATATATAAATCGTCGTTGATATATCTAAATATCCAGTAAAAGGTGAAGGCAGACTTGTTTTCTAATCAAGGATTACCCTGTTGTAATTATTCAAACAACAATTACAATTACAACAGAGTAATTTTTGATAGAAAAGACTATTGCATCCAACTTTGGCAAATGTATCAAATCATATAGATACAATATATAAGGATCACGGTGGGTATGACTGGTCAACAGTGGGTGCTTACTCATTTCGGGTACCTGGACTTACCTCTGGTATATTCAATGTTCTGTGTTTGTTCAACTCTCTATTTTGTATTGGTTATAGGAGTTGTGAAATTGATCACTGCTCGTTATATTTATATTTTGTTCAGTATGCAACTTATCTAATTCGCTTATTAAGCATGGATTCTTAAATACAGGAGAAAGTATGGTGTGTTATTTGGTTTTGATGTATTTTATAGAATCTTGATATTCATCTTAGATCTTATGTTTTTATCATTCGCCTAAACGATATTTTGATATCGATAATGATGTATCTAACAAATGAAAAGGAAGTCACTTGTTGTAGTGCCTTTTAACAAATTCAACGAGAGTGGGACAACCAGTTCTGTTAGTGGAGTTAACAAGACAATGAATATCTATTTTTTTTAAAACAGACACGGATTAAATCTCAAATTGTGGCTGATTATTTTTCTGCTTTTAGTTAATCATGAAACAACCATTCAAACATACAGGACCAATCGATTGAGTGTTTTCGGTAACGTTACAGACTACACGTTACACAAATCTTTGTATTGTTCTTTGCCAATACACAAACCTTCCGTGGGCTTCGTCGCGGGTATCGCCACTTTGCAGGATGTGTGAAATATAGCACCGACTAAATAGTGATGGTAAAGTGGAATTTCAAAAAAGATATTTCAATATCGATCTAAACGAATTAACTTGATTCAATGCATAAATTAAAGCAATGTCGATGATTAATAAATTGGAATTACAACAGATGATTGGCAGCCACGTGCTATCATTACTTATGTTTACAATGTATCCAAAAAAAAATAATCAGGCATGTTGAAAATTAACATGTTCTTGACAAGCAGAAAATAAAACAATAACAAGAAATGATACTTAAATTATCAGATCTTCAAAAACCTTAAATTTCGTACATGAGTGTGTGGGTAGGGGGGGGGGGTCTTGATCCACTCAAATTGTCTCGACTTCCCTCCCGACTTCATTTTCTTAAATCGTGATATGATGAAGCAATTAAATACCTGTATGTACCTTGTAAAACACTGTCAGAGAGTGAGAAAGAGATAGGATGAGTGAGTTAGAGAAAAGGAGAGAAACAGAGAGATAGAGAGAGAGAGAGAGAGAGAGAGAGAGAGAGAGAGAGAGAGAGAGAGAGAGAGAGAGAGAGAGAGTATCAGTAACCATATGAAGATATGTGAAGTGTCCTCAAATATGTTAATGTACACCATTTCTCTTATCTATTAAATATTCCCCTGCATTCATGTATTTTTATTTCACCATTGTTTTTTTGTTGTTTTTTTTGTCTTTCCGTGTTATTTGTTTTTCCCCGTTCCGAGATAGGATCCCCCTTTCTAAAACGATGTTACATGTCCTTGTTTTCTGGATATTACATTAACCCGGTAGTCTAATGCTGTGTCCAGTTTTAATACGCTTTGTAATCATTTCTGTTGTGGTCTTGGCCTCTAGATATTCAAATAAATATCTGTCACAGATTGATAAATTCTCAAAATTAATAAAAATAATTGAATACAAGTCACAACTTGCATCATACCATGCATTTATTGGAAACTTAAAACCGGTGGCCATGTAACAAGACGGTCCGAGGCCATATACAAAATAAAAGGCAGAATTGGTTTTATGTATTAGTTACAGGAAAGGTATACACTATTTCTGTAATGCCTGGTCTTGATACAGGCATACAGTTCTTGGACACACAGTTCCAGGGTAAACACAGTTCCTGGATACGCATACTGTTCTGCGATAGACATTTCCGGGATACACAGAGTTCAGGCACACGCACAGGTCCGGGACATATTTTCAAAGGAATATTTTGGGACTTGGACGGAAATCAGAAATACACATATTAAGTTAGCAAGGCAACGATAACATATTTCCACTTGTAGCGCTACGTTTACACTTGAACTTAATGCTATTTAACTAAATGAAACACACTTGATAATACATTACTTCATGCTTTACAAATACGGAACATATGATATATACAAAAGTGAATACGGACTCATGGTTACACATTACGAAAACACACATCGATGAAAAAAATACACAAAGTAACACATAAAACAATTTATTAACTTTAGTTTTTTAACAGAATAGAAAGCACAAATTTGAGCAAAATTATTCCAGGACATAAAATTAACAAAACGTAAGAAATATAAAACATAACACCACATTAATATTTATAGAAAGGTGACCTCAGACAGTCAAGTGTCTGTATTATTAATGAAGTTTTACAAAAAAACTATAACCCCAAATACCTGAACACCAATCAAACACGAATTCCGTGTAGCATGAGTGTAAAATGAATGGCTAAACCCAGAACTCAGTTATATCAAACACAGGTAAACGGAATATCATACGGGGCAAAGATATGAACTGATAGAAGAGGTCCTGAAAAGGATAACTATACATACAAATTTAAAGAAGTACACAAGTAAATGTGACAAGTTATAATTAAATTGCAACTGCTAGTAGTTATTTGGTGTCACTTCAGTATATGATTTAAGATTGTAGTTAACACCGTCTACATCCAGCCCACTTTCTTTATGTCTGTTATGATCAGTCATAGGCTCAATGAATCATATCTTTTATGAATATAGAACTATCACCAATTAATGTTACACTTCTTTCAATATGTTATACATTTTAGAAACTGATGTGGAAAATGTTGCGTGATTTCTGAATGAGTACATCTTAATACATGTATACAAAGGAGAGAAAATGAGAGAAAAAGAGAGAAAAATGCCATTATATCAAAATTGCATGGTTCATTGGATTTTCTTTAAATATGATTTACGAGAAATTAGCAGTTGTGTGCAGGTCAATGCTTTCATAACTCTGTCATACTGGGCTTCCTCAAGATATAATAAATACTGGTAACCATTGGCTGTGATTATTATCAAAACACCTTTTATTGGGTGGTATCAGAACACTGTCACTGCAGAGGTCACTCCACATTACATATATTGTTAAATGTTTAAAGGCGGGTTATCATTGGTCACGATACACGAAAAATGTGGGTGTTAACTTATAATCGGGTTTTTAAAGGAATTGGCATGGTATATTGAATAGTAAAACATTGAAGTTTTGATGACTTCAAGTAGATCTATACTAGACCTACGTCACAATCAGATGTAAACACAGTTTCCGTTTTCCCAAAATGGGGCCTTTGTTTGATTTTTACATGTCACTAGGATAATCCGCCATCGATCCCCCACAGCCGTTCTTATTACCTGAGGTCAAATTAAAGTATATATTGTGTTAAAAAGGGGGATGGAGTAAGGAGATTAAAACTTTAGAAAGAAATCGGTTGGAGAAAGAATGAGATGTTTGCGGATGTATTATACATATCCATGATGAATTCAGTGTACATTGAGTATCCATGGATGTAAACGTGTGACAATGATCTGAGTTTATGCATATTGAATTTCGGGGGCATCAGAAAGTTGGGAATAGGGATGGGAAAGGGGAGGGATCAGACCAATTCAGATTTCTACCAGTAACATGGTATTAGCTAATTATGTTTCATTTTGTTATGATGACACGGTGTGAATGATATTTTCTTTTATTTTCATGTGTTTATTTACATTGTATACATGTATGGTAGAACCTGATGCAACTTACTAAGGTTAAACGAGAGAGAAAACAAGAGCAGCGCTGATATAAATGTGACTCTGTGCACTTTCCACCATTTGAAGTCACAATGGAAAAGTACCTCAGAACGTACTACGTTACATGTTCTCAAACTTACATCACGGAGAAGGTGTCAACATATGTTGTCGTTATTTACTATCTTTATCAAGTGACACATGAAACATGTTTTTGTCAAATGCTTGCCAAATAATTATATCTCATCCCTTTATGATAAAAGACCACTCTTCATTTATCTCCGTATTATACTGTAACGTTGAAACCGCCCCTAATTTTAAAGACTAAGGTTTTCAAAAAATCACTTATGTGCATAGATAATATCTTTTTGCACACACATTGGCAACGTTTTGGTGCATATCTATAACCCATATCATATTTTTTTCTGAGACATATTCAATATATCTGTATGCGTCTGAAAGGTGCAGGAAACAACGTCTGTCTTGTGTGTTAAAGGTATTGTGTCTATAGGAATGTGAATAATCCCGGCAATTCGTAATGAATGTGGATATGTTTTTAAGGTATATGCTGGACAGCATCCCTAATCATAGGTTTCAGTTTAAATACTGGTGTTAAAAATCCAAGTATAGACTACCTTTTGCTTCTTTAACCACCATATTCAAAATTCCCCATTGAAAAGAGCAACGTTGTGTGCAAAGACCATGTGGACCTAAGTGTCTGTTCACGTAAAGTAAAAATGAATCAACTGTGACATCGTACATACTTGTTCTTTTATATGAACGGAGCTAAAGACTGCGTTTATGTCTCTGGGCGTTATTTCTTTGTGGACTAGTGGAATTCCCTACATTTTCATTATCATCATTGCATTGCATACGTAAGGAATAACAGTGTTTGAATTTCTGATCCAGTGATCCTGTTCTCTATGAAAAGGGTTGTTTAATGTTGTATTGTTTGTATGACAGTATTTGTTTTCTAGAATATCAACCCTCGTGGAAAAATGGAGTGGTCAGGGAAATTAAAATGTTTAAGAGAAGTTGGCTGTAGCCGTTTTTATTTGAACTATGTGTCTCTAAGTAAAATAGGGGAATTTCTTTTTATTTGAGGCATTGTAAAAAACACTCTTACGAACTTTTTTTTCCATTTGTTTGTTCTTTTTCTTATTGTATGTGCTTATCAAGATTTTTTTTGAAAACGTGAATATGCATTAATACTCTGTAGTAATAACACATGTGGTTAAGCTTCCTGAAAAATAACCAATGTAAAACGAAACACCATATATCTCAGATAAATATGTTTTCGTAGCTCAAATTCCCTCCCTTGTTTACATGTAGGCTATAATGTTTGTATATTGCCTAATATAAGTATGTACACCTAGCAGTGTGATGTGTGAATCTGATATATAATGGTTAGGATAAAAAGTAGTTTTAGGAGGTGCCCTATCTGTAGGAGAAGAAGGAGAAGTGTCTGTAAAAGGCATGACTTTCAGAAAGCAAAATTCTAAGAAATGTGTTGGTGAAAGTACTCTATAAAACTTCAACATCGTAAATTTCATATTTATGTAGCAGTGTTCCATTGTCAACTGTTTATGTTATTTGCATCTCTCTGATTCGATTCGTGATAGCTTGTTCTCCATATGGTCAGTTTTTAAATTGAGGCAAGCTACTGAGAAACAAGTTGTTTTTTTACTAACAAACAAGTTGATGGTGCAGTGGTTTCAAATGTCTCTTCAGCATTACATGATGGTTATAACGATTGCCACGTTTTGTTCTCAGGGAATATAACAGATGGTGTTATACTTTACAATTTTATCATTTTTACATCTTTTTGTTTCTAATTATGACAAGAATACGATGGGATATAATTAAAACCCAGTCTTAAAATTGTTACTTTATGGCAATGCGGTTGTTTCAACCACTTATATATCACGTGAATGGTAGCTGTACATGTTTGGTCCAGTTGGAATGGTGGATCCGCTCGGAATACTAGTCCGTTCCCATTGGCTTCCACACTACTTCCTACTTCTCTTTGATTTCTTTTGCTACTAATTCAAAGGATCTATAAAATCAAGTTGCACATTTTCAAATATACATATTGTTATCTTACATTGTGCATGTACCTCAACCAAGTGTGGATATATACGCATCACTACCACACTATACATGTTTGTACTACAACCACGGTACACTGTATATACTCATATATGTACTTTTACTGTACTCATTACTTCATATACTCAATGTGCAGTATATACATATACCTGTACATGTATTTTACTTACTACACAATACAGATACTGGTGTATGATAATTGACAATGTGTTTTCATTGTTACTAACACCCGCCACTTGTATAAGGATGATAATTCTACTCATACTCTATACTTAAAACTATACACAGAACTTGCAAAATTAACAATATTCAAACTTGAACCAACTTTACACAACAAAGTCAACAATAAACTGCAAGTGAAAAAAAAATGAAAGTTTTATAGATAATCTGATATGAAATTAATATAAAAAAATGAAGTAGATAAGCTTGCCTCAGAAGTGCTAAAGTGGAATATGCCTGAAGTAAAATAACAAACTGAATATCTAGCAATGTAAAGAACCATACTCGTGCTTGCTACACCCACACTGACCAAAGCAAAAACCGCAAACTATTTCGAATACTAGGATCTAAAAATAAACCTTGCTTAGTCGCTAATTTCAAACCTAATTTAAACGTATGTGTGAAAGTTTGGGATAAAATGTATTTGTTTATCTGAACACAGATTCGGTTATGAATAAACGGAGAACAGTTTTTGCTTTAAATGTGACAACGATCTTGTTTACCAATACAACCTACCATAGTGTAAAATACTGGCTGGCTTATTTCCTACCGATCCTTAGATAGTTTTAACTAATGACACCGCGACTGATTCAAGCATCATTTATGTATCACGGCATGGGTACTTTAGCTCCATTTAGAATAATACTTCTTGCTTCCACAGGTAGTCATTCTGTTTGTCCTTGATGATTTTATAAAAAATGTTGTGATTTGCAAAATCAAGTGGTACCAGTTAAAATATGCATATTGTTAACTTGTACAGTACCTGCGCTTAGTGCGAGTATCGACGTACCACCACTACCCTGTACATTTATGTATTACAAACATGATACACTGCACATACTCACAGGTCATTATCTTCCCCTTTCACAAGTACGTCTTACTTTATATGTCCATATTCTCAGAACACCCAGTGTATACAGATACTTGTACATCTATATTTCTTACTACACAACACGCATGCTGATGTATGACAATTGACACGGTTTCCTTTGATATTGTTACTAATACTCTTTGTTTTATTTCTATACTCAGAGTTTCACACATGACCTGCACTTAAATATATACACAGTGTATTCAACAAAGCAAACATAAACTGCAAGTGAAGAGGTTTAGGGATTTTATTATAAAAGATTGAAATAAATATCAGTAATGAAGTAGATAGTCCTACCTCAGAATTGTGAAAGTAGAATACGTCTGAAGCAATATGACAAACACGATATCATACAATGTTGAGAATCGTCAGCTACGCAACGCACTGTTACGTGTGTCTGCTAGGCCCAAACTAACCAAAGCATACCACTATTTAAAATACGATCTCGCTCAGCCAGATATTAAAAACCTGATTTACACGTAGGGGTAAAAGTTTAGAATAAAACTACTCATCTACTTGAATACAGATTTTGTTCTCACCAACGGAACTCATTTTGGACTTTAAATGTGACACCCTCTTTATCTACTACTACGTCATATTCTGAGCAATCTGTGGCTATCAACAGAGGGTTAGTAGAAATAATATAGTATGCATATGTACTCGTATCGCCAAAAAAGCTTAGTCACTATATAAAAAATTTCATTCAGTGGACCTGTAGTCACTTTGTTTAAAATGTTCGAAATCCAGAGAAACCCCCATTTTTTTAACTCGTAGAAAAACGGGATGAGAGCAGCTTCTCCATGGTCAACTTCCCAGATTTATGTAGCAGTATTCCATTCTCATCTGCATATGGGGTTAATATCACTCAAGCAATTCCATACCCAAGTGCTTGCTCTGCACTTGTTCCGTTTATAAATGAAGTGGAGCTACTGACAAACAAGTTGATGGTACAGGGGTTTCAAGAGTATCCTTTAAAGTCACCATTTCAAAACCTCTATGGTAGTTATGATGATTTAGTTTGCCTATACAACCAAGCAATGTATCGAATGTTGTCTGACGTGTTTCATAACGGTTGTTAGACCGTTCTTGACACACTGATTTTGACTAAGGGCAATTCCGATTACCTGATGAAGATAGATGGTTCATGGCGGGTGTGACCGGTCAACATGAAATGCAAATTTCTCCTAAGCACCTTCTCCAAGTTTGGTGTGTCCAGGGGTCCGCGTTTGCCAAATTCTCTATTTAGTATTCCTTATAGGGCTTATACCATTGATCACTATGCGTTAGCTTCACCTTTCACAGAACTCTATATGGCTAAACCCAATACTCAATTATATCAGACACAGGTAAAGGGGTACCATACGGGGTAAATATATGAACCGATAGAAGAGGCCCTGGAAAGGATAACTATACATAAAAAAATAAATAAGTACATAAGTAAATGTGACAAGTTATAATTCATTTGCAACTGCTAGTAGTTAGTTTGTATCACTTCAGTATATTATGATTTAAGATTGCACAGCATGCACGAATATCACGGTAAATTACACAGATTGTATTCCAATATGAGAGTGCACCTTTGAAAACAAAAGTGAAATAAGTTAAAAATAAAGATAACATGTCAGAAGTATCTAATCTAATGTATTTCTATTATTGGGGGTCCAAATTCCCATTGAATAAATCTAACTATGGTTCAGTTGTATACACGGTAGTGTCTCCAATAGCATGCTCAAACAGACAAACCTATATTTTTTTACGATTGATTTTGTAAGCTCTATCAGTAGTAGCTATGCTCATATATCCAATCTTGTTTAGATGCTATTTCGATAACGGCATTACTGACAGAATAATAACACTAGATCAATTGCAATACTGTAGCTTTCTCAAAGTTTGTGAAGAAATTGCAAAGCTGCATTCAAAACAAGAAAAGGGCCACTGCTACTGTAATACGTTTACGTTTGAGTCTGGTGATGTGACTCTCATTACAATATATCTTTAAAGGCAAGGGACAAATCGATAATCAAGCGCTAGCTTACTACAAACAACATGTGACAATATATTCATATAACCTTTTTAATAAATGAAAATTGCTCCGCAAATACGGCCTGGCTACATGTCTTTGACATAAAAGAACGTACCAGAAAATTCCAAATTCAAACAGTGATCTTACTTTAAAGAAGATATGATGGATCTCACCTCTGGTATATCCAGGGATCCATTTTACCTAACTCTCTATTTTGAATTGCTTATATGAGTTACAAGATTGATCACTGTTCGTTATTTTCGCTTTTCATAGGATGGATGTGTGTATCGCCTTTGCTAGCAATCACAATGAAACAATCACAAATACGTATAAATATCATGCCAGTAAAGACTGACAAGGAAATACCTCCAAATATCCAAGTTTAATCACACCGCAGTTTTTACGTTTGTCTAGACCAAATATGATATTGTGTTAGTGTTTTTTTATGTAAATGTAATTAAATAAAACAAGTATGAAGTAAAACAGGTATGCCTAATGTATGTTGTTGTTTGAAATGGTGAGACCTTACGTATACATAAACAGATAAACACTCATTCTTATGAACACATGCGATGGTGCTCATTTCAATTTCATTGTGATGTTTATCATTAAAGTATCTAGCTATGTAACCATGCTTTAACCTCATTTCACGGAGAACAAAAATTTATGAATCAATTTCGAAACTATTTTTAACAAGTATTGTACGCATTAATTCAGTTACATCAGAGGCAGTACTGGTAGTAGTTGTGTACATTTGTTTCTCTTTCAGGTATCTATATAACAATCAAATAAAAGAAATGTCACAGACAGCATTCTCCAACCTCCTGAACTTACAGGGACTGTAAGTATACTTTATTTGCAATTTTGAAAAGAAACGGAATTCAAAATATTATATCCCTTTACAAAAATAGCCGCTGTATGAAATGCAACAATGTGTATTTTGATTTACTAAAACATCAGAAATTATATTTTATAACATATGCGCATGTATATATTTCTATATTGAATGCAGTATTTTTTATTCTGGTAACGATAATCACCACATTGACATTTGACAATCTTAAAAGTTGTTATTATCTATAGCATTATCACATTAAAGGACACATCTTGTGTTTTCAAAGTATACATAATTGTATGCATTGTGTCTAGAAATTAATTGTAATAGTTCGTTCCCTGAAGTATTGCTATACTTATCCACAATACGAACTGAAATTTAAGCCACGATTTAAAAAAAACCCTATTTAATTAGATAGGTAGTGAGGTGGTACAATGACATCATATGCAACCTTCGTCGATCAACTTTTTGTAAAAGTAGTGTTACATATTTTTAAAAACTCGGGTTTTAGGGGACTAATTTATTTATGGATAACATTTATTTCCATGTTGACACATTTCCCGAGCCTTATATCATTTAGCCACCAGTGCATACAAATAGCTATCCGGATGTAGCGATGAAAGCGAGTATGAACTCTGCATTTGCGAGTAAATAATGTTTACATGGGATCACGGTCTAAACATTATTTGACAATGTCATTTCTTTAAACAACTGTAAATAGCGTTGTTGATTTTCTGAAATAAACAGTGCAATTATTATTAGATTTATTTTTGGATAAGTTAGATAGGCCTAAATTATGATACGATTACGCATCATTGATAGTTAGGCCTATTGTCACAGGTGGATTTCGGGAAAAAAAAAAACAACAAATAAATAAGAATGATCAAATATATAGTGAAAATCACTTTACCTTTAAATCATTCCATTTTATTAATTTTTTTTTTTTTTTTAAATCTACACGTTGTTACTTAAGAAGTGGGAGCGCGGCGTGCTGTTGTTGTTACGTACGTGTTCCTTAAAAAAATGAAAGCATTATAATTCAATTCAAAGTTGGACAATGGCATATGCTATTATCTATAATTGAAAGTTCAGTTGTCTTTTATCTTTAAATTTCTTTTTTAAACTACCAGTTGCTAGAAACTGCGATCACAAGTTCTACCTATATGTTGTTACAAGGTGAAGGTCAGTTGCTGTGAGTGCGTATTGAATTTGAGAGCAGAATGGAAAGCATGTGCAGCAGCCCTATATGTAACAGTGCGTAGCTTCGATAGAACAATTCTCTCGTAGTTTATCTGCGTCTTTGTCCAAGTGCTTGTTTAAAAAAGTACAGGGACGAAGTATACTGTTTTTTTAGGGCAAGGTCGTTGTGCCGAAAAAAATATTCACGTCTTGTCCCTCATAACTCCCTTCGAAATTGAAAAAAAGCGTAGTCCAAATCCTCTGTACTGACAGCAATTACACCCTTAAATATATACCTAGGCTGAAGGCGGACACTCTTACATAGGGAAATAAATATACATTGTATTTAAGTTGTAAAACAATAGTTCTAATTCATAAAACAAAACAAAAATCCAATCACAGATTTAGCGTTATAAATATATTTACCTTTTCAATGTAAATATAGTTGTGTATCGTTATACAATGCATTTGCGCAATACACATGCACGCTAATGTCAAATGACGTCAACGTGCATTTTTATTGTGTATAACTTGTAAAATACATTACTTTCATGAATAAATAGGTATATGCCACATGCCCGTGCCTAAATATGACCCTAAGAAAAAATGAAGCAAATGTTTCAATCTTTCCGCATATGATATACGTTTTTAGATATTGTGTTTTTAAGAAAAGATTTTAATAACAGAATACACTAACAGAATATAACACATTTTTTGTCATTTCAGCTTAATTTTCCTACTTCCCGGAAACGATGTGCGATTTTAAATGCATGTTTTCGACTAATTCCCAACATCGCACAGAAAAAAAAATGAGTAAATAAATTTAGTTTTTACTCTACTTTTAGAAAATATGATTTGTTTCATTATATTCCAGTTATTAACATCAAACGGCTTCACTGGGCGTTAAAGGGTTAAACGGCACAAAACACCCTAATACAATGTTAATTGCAAGCCGTTAATGTGATAATTGATTTTTTTGGTCAATTAAATCTAATCTGAATATCGATGACATTATGCATGTGAATCTAAGCGGAGCGACAGAACCAATGCTAAATAACTCTGGCGCGAGCTGCAATATAGTCAGTCGAGATGTATAGAAGGCTGGCTGGGACAAAAATAAGAATATTGCTATTTCAAAGTCCTTCAAGGATTCATAACCGCAAGAATTAGATAGTCCATTGACAATGGAGGGGTAATTTTGTGCAATGACGGACTTTCTTCAGAACAAAGTAAATGCTGATTTCATTGTACTAAACGACAACACCATTGTTTTGGTTGAGAAAGGATGACAATCGCACAGTGAGTACTGTGCCGATGATGCAGGAATATGAATGATTACTCTACGGTGTTGAAAAATTGAAAAAAAATTCTGTCTGAATTTACAAATTCATGATACAATAATGCCGGTTGCAAAAAAAAAAAAATACAAAGAAAGCTGATTGAAAAAAAAAAGACATTATAAAGAAAGTCAACATACCTTCAGCATAATTTTCATCTCGTCGTACCGAAGACAAACATACAGGTATCTTAATATGTATTGATATGCACCCCCAAAATACAATTGTAAGGTTTTTAGGTTAGATTAGTTTTATTCCAGACTTATACGTCCACTACTCTGAATTATTGTTTAGGTGAAATCATCACAAATAGCCGGGCACGTACAATCACCAGGGATAGTCATTCCCCTTTCATAATGACAGTAATTTGAGGTTTGCAATGCAATCAGATATATATATATATATTGGTGTGTTCTCCCCTCCCTTATTTTTCACAGTATTAGTGAATTAAGAGAATTTAATTAAGCTTTCGAGTCCTCAAATAGTAGTAGAATCATACACCCAACCCCATCCCCACGGAGTAAGTAAAATGGGGATTTTTGTTTTTTATTTGAGGCATTATAAGACACCCCTACGACATATTTTTTTTTCCATTTGTTTGTTCTTTTCTTGCTATCTGTGCTTGTCAAGATTTTTTTAAAAACATGAATATGCATTAATACTCTATAGTAATAACACTTGTTGTTAAGCTTCCTGGAAAATAACAAATGTAAAACGGAGTATCATATTTCTCAGATATTTTTTTCGTAGCTCAAATGTCCTCCCTTATTTACATGTAGGCTATAGTCTTTGTATACATCTTAATATAAGTATGTACACTTAGCGTTGTGATGTGTGGATCTGGTATAGAATGGTTAGGATAAAAAAAACAGAGTTGTCGGAGGTGCCCTATCTGTAGGAGAAGGAGGAGAAGTGTTTGTAACAGGGGTGACTTTCAGAAAGCAAAATTCTAAGAAAAGGGTTGATGAAAGCGCTCTATAAAACTTTTCCATAGTCAACTTCCAATATTTATGTAGCAATGTTCCAGTATCAATTGTCTATGTTGTTTGCACCTCTCTGATTCGATTTGTGATGGCTTGTTCTCCATATGGGCAGTTTTTAAATTGACGCAAGCTACTGACAAACAAGTTCTTTTTACTGAAAAACAAGTTGATGGTGCAGTGGTTTCAACAGTCTCGTCAGCATTATATGGTGGTTATAACGATTGTCACGTTTTGTTGTCAGGAAATATAACATATGGTGTTATACTTTACAAATTTATTATTTTTACATACTTTTGTTTCTAATCATTGCAAGAGTGCAATGGAATATAATGAAAACTCAGTTTTATAATTATTCTTTTAATGACACGGCAGTTGTTTCAATCACTTATGGATCACGTGGATGGTAGCTGTACACACTGGTTCCAGTTGGAATGATGGCTCCGTTTGGAATACTAATCCGTTCCCAGTTGCTCCCACTCTACTTCCTTCTTCTCCTTGATTTCTTTTACAACTAATTTAAAGGATCTATAAAATCAAGCTGCACATTTTCAAATATACATATTGTTATCTGACATTGTACATGTACCTCAACCTAGTGCGCATATGTACGCATCACTACCACACTATACATTTCTGTACTACAACCACGGTACACTGTATATACTCATATATGTACTTTTACTATACTAATTACTTCATGTACTCGATGCTCAGTACATACATATACCTGTACATGTACTTTACTTACTACACAATACAGATACTGGTGTATGATAATTGACAATGTGTTTACATTGTAACTAATACTCTTCACTTGTATACGGATGAGAGTTCTACTCATACCCTATACTTAAAATATTTACACAATACTTGCAAAATTGACAATATCCAAACTTGAACCAATTGTACACAACGGAGTCAACAATAAACTGCAAGTGAAGAAATTTGAAAGTTTTATAAATAATCTAAAATGAAATCAATATAAAAAACGAAGTAGATAAGCTTACCTCAAAAGTGCTAAAAGGGAACCTGTCTGAGCAATATAACAAATTGAATATCTAACAATGTTAAGAACTTCGAGTTAATTGACGTCCGTTACTCGTGCTTGCTACACCCAAACTGACCAAAGCAAACACCGCAAACCATTTCGAATGCTAGGATCTAAATATAGACCTTGCTTAGTCGGTAATTTCAAACCTGATTTAAGCATCCGATAGGTGAAATTTTGGGATGAAATGTATCTGTTTACCTGAACATATATTTGGTTATGAATGAACGGAGAACAGTCTTGAATTTAAATTTTAAATGTGACAACGATCTTGTTTGTCAATACAACCTACCATAGGGTAAAATACTGGCTGGCTTATTCCCTACATATTCTTAGGTCGTTTTGACTAATGACACCGCGACTGATTCAAGCATCATTTATGTATCACGACATGGGTACTTTAGCTCCATTTGGAATAATATATTCGGTTATGAATAAACGGAGAACAGATTTTGCTTTAAATGTGACAACGATCTTGTTTACCAACACAACCTACCATAGGGTAAAATACTGGCTGGCTTATTCCCTACATATTCTTAGGTCGTTTTGACTAATGACACCGCGACTGATTCAAGCATCATTTATGTATCACGACATGGGTACTTTAGCTCCATTTGGAATAATATATTCGGTTATGAATAAACGGAGAACAGTTTTTGCTTTAAATGTGACAACGATCTTGTTTACCAACACAACCTACCATAGGGCAAAATACTGGCTGGCTTATTCCCTACATATGCTTAGGTCGTTTTGACTAATGACACCGCGACTGATTCAAGCATCATTTATGTATCACTGCATGGGTACTTTAGCTCCATTTGGAATATTACTTCTTGCTTCCACAGGCAACTATTATGTTTATCCTTGATTTCTTTATCAAGAATGTTGTGAACTACAAAATCAAGTGGTACCAGTTAAAATATGCATATTGTTAACTTGAATTGTACCTGAACTTAGTGCGAATATTAATGTACCACCATTACAATGTACATTTGTGTATTACAAACATGATACACTATACATACTCACTGGTCATTATCTTCACCTCTCACAAGTACGTCTTACTTTATATGTCCATATTCTCAGAACACTCAGTGTATACAGATACTTGTACATCTATATGTCTTACTACACAACACGCATGCTGATGTATGACAATTGACACGATTTCCTTTGATAGTGTTACTAATACTCGTCGTTTTATTTATATACTCATTAGAGTTTCACACATGGTCTGTACTTAAATATATACACAGTGCATTCAACAAAGCGAACACAAACTGCAAGTGAAGAAGTTTGGGGATTTTATGAAAAAAGATTGAAATTAATATCAGTAATGAAGTCGATAATCTTACCTCAGAAGTGTGAAAGTAGAATACGTCTGAAGCAATATGACAAACACGATATCATACAATGTTGAGAATCGTCAGCTACGTGATGCACTGTTACGGGTGTATGCTAGACCCAAACTAACCAAAGCATACCAATATTTAAAATACGATATCGCTTAGTCAGAAATTCAAAACTTGATTTAGACGTAGGGGTAAAAGTTTGGAATAAAACTACTCATCTACCTGAATACAGATTTTGTTTTTATCAAGGGAACTCATTTTGAACTTTAAATGTGAAACCCTATTCCTCTACTGCTACGCCATGTTCTGAACAACTTGTGGCTATCGAAACAAAAGGTAGTTAGTAGAAATAACATAGTATGCATATGTTCTCGTATCGCCAAAAAAATTAGTCACTATATAATTTTTTTCATTCGATGGACCTGTAGTCACTTTGTTTAAAATGGTCGAAATTCAGAGAACCCCCGTTTTTTAACTCCTAGAAAAACAGGATGAGTGCATCTTCTTCATGGTTAACTTCCAAGATTTATGTAGCAATATTCCATTCTCATCTGCATATGGTGTTAATATCACTCAAGTAATTCGATATCCAAGTGCTTGCTCTGCACTTGTTCAGTTTAAAAATAAAGGAGAGCTACTGACAAACAAGTTGATGATAATGGGGTTTCAACAGTATTATAATAATAATAAGAATAATAAAAGTACATTTATATATCGCATTTTCTAAAAATACTCTAAAGCGCTGTACAACATACTAAAATTTACAATTGATAATAAAAAAAACAACAACATAGAATACACAACGAATAATCCTTACACATACAAACATGAATGCAATATTATGTCATAATGGATAAAAAGTACAAATCAAGACAATTTAAAGTATAAAGTATAAAGTATGATGCAAGCATACAGCATCCTAAATATGAAAAACAAACAAGTAAAACCACTCAAAGGAATCTAAAACACAAATGTGCCCAAAGTTCATTAAATTCAACAGTACATATCTATTTAAAGGTTATAGGATTGACAGAAAAGATGAGTTTTTAACAGACATTTAAGACATTCAAGATTTTTGGCGTTTCTGAGCTGGCTAGGCAGATTGTTCCAGAGTGTGGATGCAGCCTTGTCGAATCTGCATTCACCGTAGGTCTTAGTTCTGACTGATGGTACATTTAATACATTTGCGGTTTCTGAACGCAGGGCTCTTGTCGGGTTGTATGGAATAATGAGTTCCGTTAGATATCCTGGAGCCAGGTTGTGAAAACTTTAAAGTCACTATTTCAAAAAAGTCCATGGTCGTTATGATGATTTAGTTTGCCTATACAACCAAGCATTGTATCGAATGCTGTATGACGTGTTTCTTAACGATTGTTAGACCGTTCTTGACACACTGACACACAGTTTTTCTGAATCTTGCCAAACATTTTCCATTGAATTTATCTATGAATTTTGCCCATGCTCTTAGATCTAACCTAGCTTGTCTGTTCAGCTTAATTTTGAAATGTGGCTTAAGTACACCTATTGTCAAATTAATCAGACGACGTAAAAAGGCTCGCCCTGGGACAACTACATAGCAAGCAAAATTCAGAAGGCCAATCAATGATTGAAGGTCACGTAATTTGATTTTCTTTCGCTTCTTAACACACTCCAATGCGACTTTGATCTTTTCTATCTTAGCATGAGGTAACCTAGCTTCCATTAAACAAGTATCCAATCATATGCCCAGAAATATTATAGAAGTTGAAGGACCTTCCGCTTTTTTCTGACTTGATGGGAACCCTTACCACATCACACACTGAAATAAACTGTTTCAGAGATGAACTGCATATCAGTGAATCTGGTGGCCCTATGAACAAGAAATCATCGAATATGTGCAACATTCTTGATATCCCATTTTTTTTTTTTTTACAAACAATCCATTCTAAAGCTGTGCTAAAATAGAGAACATGGAACAACCCATAGGAAGACACTTATCATAATAGAACTGGTCTTGAAATTGTATTCCTAGCAATTCGTGATCATCAGGGTGAAATGGTAATATGCGAAACGCTGATGCTATATCCGTTTTTGCCAGCAAGCACCCCCGACGTGTTTTCTTTATAACCTTAATTGCATCATCCACTGTTGTATATTACACTGAACATAACTCATCTCGTATAAAATCACTAAAAGAACTACCTTGAGGATGGGACAAATGGTAAATTAAACGAAATTCATTAGCTTCCTTTTTGGGAACTAACCCAATAGGTGAACATTGTAGGTTTTGAAAAGGCGGGACGTTAAAAGGACCTGCAATTCTATTCAACAATATCTCTTTTTCTAACTTTTGCAATGCAATCCATTAATTCTGCCTAACAGACTGCAAGTTTGAACAAAACCTGGGAACTCTAGGCCCTTTAAACTCTAAGTGAAAACCTTGTTCAAATCCTTCACACAAAAATAACCTAAGATTGTCATCATAACCTTCCAGAAAATGCTTTAAGATGCTTGATTTAAGAGGTGTAACTATTGACTTATTTTGATGTGTTGAACTGCCCTGTGTGTTTTGCTTGCTGAGAAGTTCCGGAATCGCTAAATGACTGATCTCCTTTTCAACACTTGAAAACTGAGTGTGGCTTTCCACACTGGTAGCAACTGTACTTAAATTGACATTTTTGAGTGTTGCATTTTCCAAGCCTGTTAAATGCAAAACAGAATCCTTTGGGGATTCTTTTCTCCATGTAAGACCCCCCCCCCCCTTTGCTCTGAAATTGTGTGTTGGGACGACAATTATATGTACTACTTGATTGTTTTGATGTAGTGGCCAACACACACTACTCGTAATGGAGCTTTCCCCATGGTATTGCTCTTGCTTCAATATATTTTCTGACCTGCTTATCATACAACAACCTAGACATGCCAGTACGCCAACTTGCTACCTCCCGGACTATTTCCCCATGTTTTATTACGCTTGGAATAAGTTTAGGAAATTTTTCAGAGTAAATAGCCAAAAACTTAAAAAAGGCCGCGGTCCACTGATCAATAGACTTGATGCTCTTTCTATTTTTGGATTTCATCAACTTAAACTCTGATTTTCCTGAACTTCGTAGGTGTACTGACGTGTCCTCTGCACACAAATCTTCTGTAGGAAGAAGTTTTTCAAAATCTATATACATATTTTGCCAGATTTTGTTTTTAATTTTTGCATCAACTTGTGCAGTTATTGGGGTTGATAACAGTTGGGTGTCACCAACCTCATAATCACTCTCACTAGAATCAGAGCTTTCCAGTCCCGATTCACTGTCACTTGAGGAGGACGAGGTACCTGATGTTGATAGTGATCGTGTTCTCCTCTTCTTTCGCTTACGGTCCCTTTTCTGACTTCGACATCTGTCGTCAACATTCGGCGACTCATTCACACCTCTCGTGACGCATTGTGTCGATGACATGCTGGGTAACAGCTGCTACGAAATCAGGTTGCATATTGTGGTCTATGATTTCCATCTGTGTTCCCGTTTCTCTAAGGTGTTCCTCAGTCCCAGACCATGCTGCAGCACCCACTCCTTTTGCCCTCCTGCGTTTTGGCTGCTCTTCACGAGAGGAGTTGCTCATATTGTCCAGTTGTTCCCTGGATCCTGCTGCAGCCTCAATTCTTTTGGGTCTCCTGGCTCTTGGGTGCTTTAAGCCAGCTGTATCACTCATCTAAATGTTGTTGCAACATAATGTATCATTATTCAATATTAATTGTTATATATAATATTCTAATAATTAGCATAAATTATTCAAATTGAAAATTCCTTTGCCATAATGTTTGTTATCCAATTTGACACTTATTGCACTTGTACTTGATACTGTGATATGAAATTTGTACTATATATCAAGAGTAAACTTCTAAGTACTTAATATATATGAATTACAAATATTATAGACCACTATGCATATATTACTTTATAACCATTAGGGGTTCGCTACAGCCTTACACACACAGCCACCATATAGGGAGTGTATGAACCTGACTGAACTGAACCCCCACTTGTAATGCCCCAAACACTTGAGGGTTTATTACATTAATGACAACAATTTATAGGTTCGCTACGGTCTACATACACCCCAACCAATGAGAGGTTGTACAAACATTACCGAACATAAACTCCAACCATACGTGTCCCGAACATTTACGGGCTTAACCACTCACAACCAGTAAAGGGTATGCAGCCTAGGTACACCGACTCATAGAGGGTGTATCAACATGACCGAAATTGAAACCCAGATTGTGATTCAAAAACAGCCTACATACATACCCCACACATTTAAGGGTTGTATGAACATGACTGACTATTTACACACACATATATATATATATATATATATATATATATATATATATATATATATATATATATATATCTGTATCAACCTATAACTTATAAATACAACTCATTAGGGCTTAATCACCTTCTCCAAGCATAACAGGTTCTACTGAATGAGTAATGCAAGCCACTACCAGACTACTATGAAGAATATGATCATGCAGATGTGTCAGCCTTGCCTATACTTTCTACCCACCATTATCTATGGATTTTAAGGAAGACATAATACTGGCTCGTAAATTATTATAGTATTTCTTGTTTCCTTCGTCATTCAAATGCACTCCATCTGAAGAATAGACCTGCTGCTGGCTTTCTGCAGACCAAAATCCAGTCAAACGGAAAAAAATGGCACCATCCACATTTGCTAAGTAGCTGGACATTCGGTGGTTTAATTTCTCCGCTCTGTCATTGAACCATGCAGTGTCCACTTGAAAACGTATACAACGAGTAGGAGCAGTCTATACAGTGTTTGTAAAACCACAACTCTTTTCACACGCTTTCCATAACGTAATGTAATTACGAAATCAACCAATTCGCTAAAAATCTCATCAACTGTTTTGTTTACATTGCATAGGTCTTTTGACACACCCTGTATAAGAATCACGCTGGGTTGCATTTGAGTGACGTAATCTAGACCACTTGCGCGTATCTGATGAAGACACGCTCCTCTTTTCCCCAAATACGTAACAGCTACATCCTCAGCGTTTAGATTAAAATCCATAGATACACGAATATCATTGTTATGTGCAATAAACTGTTGAAGCCGACACACAAACGAGTGTCCCAGAATCAAAACATCGTGAGGCATTCCGTAAGCTGATTCTACGGTTGACCGAAAAAGTATATCCAAATATATACGATCGCAAAACAAAATACTTACAGTGTACTTGGTGCATGCAAGTGCTTTGTGAGCTACTTGAAAACTGTTTAAAAGTTTCGGTCTATAAGATGGCGAAAGTCAACAAAGATAGTGGGGTTGAATTACACATAAAACCCAAAAGCTCAACATGTCAAATTCCGGAAAAATTGTCAATAGCATACCGGATAGTTGTACAATAATTAATTGAGAAGGTATAAATTACTTTATGTTGCACATAAATACAAATATACAAATATCATGACAAAACCTTAATTTGTACTTGCTTTCAAGCTCCAATTTTACATTTGGTCTTATTTGAAGCCCATTTTATGTGCTCCATCGTGATCAACTGCCTACCTTTTGCAAAAGCAGACCAAGGATACCTCAGGATTATTGATTTCTAATGCAGAACTCCCAGTGAAATTACAAACACCAACCTGCAGTCGACTTGACACAACGTACTGTTGAATAAAGTTCATCGTTTAACTATATCACTTAGTCAGCAAGAAAGGTCTGAGTTTATTCTTACACAAAGACCTAGTCAGGTAGATCTCAAAATGGTGTAAGAATGTTGTTATATCAGGAAGTAAGACAGGAAGTAAGACACGGAGAGACTTAAACATACATGTAACATTGAAAGGCAATTATTATTTAATAAAGAAGCTGTGTGTTGTGGCCGGATTTCAAATGAATCCTGTTTAAAGCTTGATGATGTTTGTCCGTCCGTGAAAAAAAATGGTTGAATTTCTCTGCAATGTTAAGGGTAATTCACGACATATTTTACCTGTACTTCATCCATTAGCAGTGTGAATGTCCATAAATACCGGTTTTATATAATTTAGTTCACACTTGAATGATTTTGGTCAGAAATTGATTTTACGATTTATAATCAGGTCCCACAACATGTGATGTTTTTTTTTTTTGGTTGTAAGATTCATCATTGCTGTTGTATTTTATATAATTTTCCCTAAAATCAACATCTGTTAATCCGAATCATATTCCAAGTGTCCATTCAAAAATGAAGTTCTCCATTCTATACCGTCCTGTCAGAGCTTGTATCTCCTATATATTCCATACTGTGAAACCTTTTTATATTGCACAACGTTTTAGCCAATATTGCAGCATTATTGCTTATATTCAAGAAAGAACAGGTATTATCGGGCAGCAGAGATACATACTATAAGGGTACATGAGATGTGAACATAACGAATACTGATCAATCTGATAATTCTTATCAGCACTATTTGCCTTACAATGAATCTAACTGTTTGTATCACATCAAATACGTTGTCAAATGATGCAAGATATACAAATATCATGCCAAAACGTTCATTAATACTTGCTTTCAAGCTGCAATTTTACATTTGCTCTTATTTGAAGCCCATTCTATGTGCTCCATCGTGATCAACTGCCTACCTTTTGCAAAAGCACACCCAGGGTACCTCGGGAATATTGTTTTCTAAATGCAGAGCTTCCGGTGAAATTACAAACGCCAACCTGCAGTCGACTTGACACAACATACTGTTGAATAAAGCTCATCATTTAACTATATCACTTAGTCAGCAAACATCTTGCTGAAAGGTCTGAGTTTATTTAATTGCAGAGTTATAGAATTTAAACATATTTCACCTTCATGTAGACCATTTCCGTTGATGCAGATACCTTTCAAAATCCCAATACATTGACCCATCTGTTAATATCGGGAAATACATATTCCGCTACATACGTTGCCGTCACTTGCTTGTGTTGTTTTCAATGGAACATTAAAATTGCTTGACTCGCAAATGCCTAGATGTATCCCCGTGTATGTCTTTCACCTTTTTTTATGAAGGGTGCTTTCATGTTTTGGTAGATGCAATCTAAACTTAATTATCACATGTTCAACATCCGAAGAAAAGCCATACTATTACTATATATCTACTTTCACTGATGTGATTAGAAGAATCATAAACATTAGAATTTGGAATCCGTCTATGGAATACTTTATAAGTTTGATTATTCGTGTTCTTTCTTTTGTATTTTCAAAAAGTTTATCGAAAGAAAATTAAACGCCTCATATTAAATGCATCCTATCATAGCTACATAAACATATAGACCTCGCCCAACATTTGAATGCTACAATAATTGTACTGACCCTTTGATATGAACTTTTCTCTAGGTATATACATGGTAATCCGTTGATCTGTGACTGTAATATGAAATGGTTGCTGTACTTCCGTCGCATGCAGAACTTGGATATGAAACATTGGTCAGGTGTCCCAATATGCAGTAACCCTGAAAACATGAAGGGAAAACGGCTCGACAGACTTCAGATGTCAGATATACAGTGTGGTAAGAAAGAAGATAACCAAATTTCAAACAATATTTCAGATCTAAATAAATATCGCATTTGCTGAAAAGGTAAATAAACCAAATATTGGCTACTCTCACAAAACATAGATATTACAAAACAAAGAGCAGGGAACACGCTATTTCGCAGAATTACACCCATAGAAAAATAATAGTATTACCTTGATTCAAACAACTGTCATTAGACTGCAACCAGATTGCATAGGGCTTGCAAATTAAATGCAAAATAATTGTTAGAGGAATAAACTGTGAAATTGTGATAATACTGATATTATGGTACATTTATCCACACCATATGTGGAAAAATCTAAGCAAGTATTACCTATAAATTATAATTTTAATAATTGATAACCAAAGAGCCTATGTTAAGAACATTATTTCAAATGGCCCCAATGTCAACTTCAGTATCTATTCTTTACCCACTCCTCTGGCAATGAACTTGGCTTCTTTCCAAAACATAAATAAATACTTTTTAACCAAGAATGGTAAGTTTCAATTAAAGGCATACCCATTTCTAAATCAATTAATGTTTCTTGACATATCAGGTACAATTCACTTGGTTATATTTTGTTTCTACACAATTCCCAGGTTTTAGTCTAAATTTAACATATTTTGATAGTTGCTGGTTCAGGCGAGTAAAAATATAAAGTCAGCTGCTATGTACTGCAGTAAGTTTTATAAATGAGATTTTAATGTAGCAAAGATGAGAAAACTCTTTAGCACAATTGAGTATTGAACCTGGGACTTTGTTAATTCTAGTGAAATGATCTAACCAATGAGCTATTCATGTCGATATATAAAGTATGGTGTTACTACCATACACATTTAAAGGGGCATATTAGCTGTGAAAGTGATGACAGCCATTTTTTTCTCTCAGAATATCTCGGAAGCAAAGGAATGTATATTACTGACTAATAAAAATAGATACTAGGAACAAAGTCAAATGTAACACTTATATGGTACCAAATCTGATTCACCAGATGCGCATTTCGACAAATAATGTCTCTTCAGTGATGTTCAATCGAATTTTTTGAAATCTGAATTAACAACATACATGTTCTTGTTAGAACCATTTTAGGGAAAACATGTTTCTTTAATTTGGTTGTTACAGTTTTCCAAGCAAAGCACATTTCTTTGAAACAAAAGTTTACATTGATTTAATCAGAACTCGTTATGAAATATAAATAATTTCAAAAACGATATAATAACCCTACATTTTTTAAATTTTCATTTTAATGTTTAAGACCCCACAGTTAATGCGCAAGTAAAGAAACTCACAGTCTTCCTAATATGCTGCTTTGAACTATCTGATTAAATATCATGGTCATTCAGAATATCAAGTATACAAAAAGGTTTTTCCCCAATCTACTAGTATCAAAATTGACTATACCTGTATCGTTACAATACATTGTTATGAATTTGTTTGATACGTCTAATGAGAAGCAGAACGACCATATCCACTTTTGTATTATATATATATAATGGGAACTTCAATTATGGATTCTAAAACAATTACATAGTTGTAAACACTAGCCCCCCCCCCCCCCCCCCCCCCCCCCCTGTGGGTTCGATCCTCGTGATCGACAATGACTGTATTGGTGGTATCCTATCCGAATTTCCTCGGTTTCTCCTCAGAACTAACACCACTCTGCAAAAACAACACAAACAATCTAATAAAAGTTATATATTAATTCCTCATCGTGAAATGAATAAATTATCTACAGTAATTCCTTACTCCTTATAGACATGGGATCCCAATTCCGATATGCACAGAGGTTCGTCTTTGCCTATCACTAAATTTTGTATTTTGTGTAGGAGTTCTGAGATTCTTTCAATTAAAAAAAGAAGAAATTGCAATTTTGTAATCGGATAAAAAATGTATCTTCTTTTGCAAGATATGTTGAAATTGATCACTAATGTTGAATTTAATTATGAATAACTGATAATAGAAGTGTGAAATGAAGTACTATCGTATGCGATGTACAGATTGTCGAATTCCTGGGAAGATTTACAAAGGAAACCGGAACGAGACAAACGACGGAAATGTGTGCAAGGAATGGGAAAGGGAAACATCAGATGAGGCAGAGTATGGTGAAATGGTAAAAACAGAGAAAAACTATTGCATAAACCTTTACACAGACGAGCCTGTATGTGTTCCCAGGAAGCAGTCGGATTGGACCTCGTGTGGTGTTCCTATTTGCAGTAAGTTTCATTAAATCAATTACAACATGTCAATTGGATTAAAGATGGAAACGTAGGAATGTAACGACAATGAATTCGTTTTTAAACGTCAGTTAGAATGGAAGTAATTGACGTTCAAAATAGCCGTTGCTCTTTAAATAATGTATCCTATATTATAATTTGTATTACAATTAGTATTATCATCATCAGCATTGCTATTATTTCAGATCGGTCTCGATAGTTCAGTTGTAGATAATTCGTTTCGTAACAAACAGGTCGTGCCTTCGAGCACTGCCCATAACCATTCGTGGTCAAACCTAAGACGATGACATATAGAGTGTTTCCTCCTTCGACAATTTATCAATAATTAGATATGGGAGTCACGGTTCTTTCGCATACGGTGTCCGGTGTCGTGGTAGGTTTTGGCACATTATATAAATATCCGAGTTATTACTGCGAGTGCTAATCACAGGTCTTGATTTGTGGTGCTTCATCTACAGATGGTCAGGGTCTCCAAATCAGTGAACACGTCTAAACGGGATGTGAAAAGCAATCAATCAACCATTATTTCATTACAATACATATTGTCACAGCAATGATGCGTCGAACGTGTCCAATAGTATCACCATCGTTATGACAGTAAATACACAGAGCAGTGACAGCACACTTGTAATACAATTATCTAACATGAAAATACCATATATCCTTGTAGGTGACAATCTCTGTGTAAATGATGAGTTCCTACAAAAGAGGTACCAATTCTTGCCCTTGCACAAAAGGCTACAGTGTATGTACAGAGATTTAAGCTCATTGTTGCCATCATCGCTGCTTCACTGTGGGTAAGAAAGTTATGTATGGAAAATGTATGATACCGAGCAGTGATCAGTGAAAAATAAAATATAACGAATTGTTGGATTAAAGGGTAAATAAAACGAATAACGATCAATATCATCAATCCCATAAAGAATATAAAATCAACAAAAATGCGCACAGGGAATTAGGGACACACAGGTGGTTTGGTCTCGTGACTAGCAGTAGTAGACATCCATAATATACCTTTTAATTTGCCGTATATACTGTGACCCTTACGTCATGTATGGTAATACATTATCATGGATGTAATATCGATGACGTAAATCATGATATGTCTTCGATATCATGGTAGGGGTGCCGTGGATAGTTGCTTACGTGTATATAGAATTATATATTCTAAGTATTTTGGTCTGATAATGTCACTGTAATACGTGAATCAAAGTGAAACATATACTACTTCCTAACAGACTAGCACAAAGCCTTGTGAAGACAATACAGCTCAAGAACATACAATGCCCAGACTACAGAACCATGACCAGAGCTCTGACATTGCACACAGACGACTCCAAAGAAATGTTTGAGAAATGTGAGTTTTTATTTTCCTATTTAATGGTTGAAAGTGATTTACCTTGCAGCTCATTAAATGTTTTATTTATTTTAGGCTACCTTCTTGAGAACAATCAGCGTGAATTATTGACGAGAAGAATACAAAAGGGACAATATTGTCTGAAATATCTGAAAAACATATTCTTGTCTGAAACAAAGGAACAGTTCTGCAGGTATAACATTTCTGATGAAACATATATAATTCAACAAGTATTTTTCTTTAGACAGACATAGCATACGGTCCAACATATGCGTTTACTGTGTTAAATTACTAAAACACACATTGTTTTAGTGGCTAACATTTAAATATTGACTTTCGCGATATTTTTACGAAAATTGTTTGCATGCACTGAGAATTAGAATTGAGAGTATTGGACATGATGTGACTTCTAACAACTCATACTGTATCAACATCGGTAAACTTTCACTGTATCAACATCGGTAAACTTTCACTGTATCAACATCGGTAAACTTTCACTGTATAAACATCGGTAAACTTTCACTGAAGCAACATCGGTAAACTTTCACTGTAGCAACATCGGTAAACTTTCATTGTATCAACATCGGTAAACTTTCACTGTATCAACATCGGTAAACTTTCACTGTATCAACATCGGTAAACTTTCACTGTAGCAACATCGGTAAACTTTCACTGTAGCAACATCGGTAAACTTTCACTGTATCAACATCGGTAAACTTTCACTGTATCAACATCGGTAAACTTTCACTGTATCAACATCGGTAAACTTCCACTGTATCAACATTAGTAAACTTTCACTGTAGCAACATCGGTAAACTTTCACTATATCAACATCGGTAAACTTTCACTGTATCAACATCGGTAAACTTCCACTGTATCAACATCGGTAAACTTTCACTGATCAAGATCGGTAAACTTCCAATGCTACTATTCTAAGTGTGAATGTTCTGTTGTTTATAAATTGATGACACTTAAACTACGCCGAGTGACGTATCTTTATATAGGTGAGACATGAATACATAGGACGTAAACAACAGGGGGCAGCATTTAAAACAACACACATGAAGTAATATGTGCTTCGTTGAATGATATCAACGAAATGTAGCTTATCTTATTCGTTACAATCCACACATATATTTTTAAAAGAAAGTAACACATGGACGTTCCACACCGTTGTCCGTAGATGTACATTACTGAGTTTGAAATATGGATTGACCACATGAAAATATTGTATATGTAAAACTGATACGGTACCTATTTTAATTCACCAGATGGGCATTTCGACAAATAATGTCTCTTCAGAGTACCAAAGACTGGTGCCAGATTCATTCTAGGATCAGAGCTATGGATGAGGGAGATAATCTTTAATTTTGGAATTAATTTCTAAATTTTATCCCAGCAATTAAATATGCATCCGTATTTTCAAGCTATTAACGGAGACTTAGGTATTGGACTGTAGGGACCCCCGTGGACTAACAGACATATTGCTTAAAATACCTCTCGAGAATATTGTACTTATATAGTAACTATAAGTGTTGAATGTAATGCCATATATTTCTGGAAATATGAAAAAAGCTACGACATATTCATGTTATTTGAAAATGTTTTGAAACCTAGGTCAATGTCCGTGTTTGCAAACTGCAAGTTGTCAAAATTGATGGAGGTCACTGATGAAACAATCACAGAATATGACAAGACCTTTGTTGTCAGACGACTACAGAGAGAGCTCCAGCATATCGGAATTGAACAGTACAACTGTGAGACATAGTTATCAGTTTTTTTTAATCTAACATTTTATTCCACAACCTTAATTTCTCTTCACAATGTTTTAATCAATATAAAATATACTTGTTTTCATCAATGGTGCTTTTTACTTTGTTTCGACATGCCAAATAGGCAGCAACACATCACATACAAGACAGAGCGGTTAGTACATCATTAGATTCACTATATAATGTAATTTATACAAAATGTCATGACTTTGAAAGGTTTACTCGTTTGTTAAATGAATCTTAATCAATCAAACACAGAACACGATTATAATATTTTCTTAATTTGTTTTCTTTTTTCTTTTTGTTTAGAAAATGCACCAATGAACGCTTCCCCGTATTTGGACGACAATAGAAGTCTCCCAGTTACTTATCTTGTCGGTAAGTACTTCAACATGTTATACCACAGCATAAGTGAGGTTTCCCGTCAACACCGCAATATCAGCTACTGACAGCATGAACAGGCGAAGATAACGAACTGTGTTGGGTGTCATAACTCTAAAACAAAATACAAATATAAGTATATGGTAAACACGGACCCTTGTACATACCAGAAACGCCCTACAAAAATGTTAAGTTAACACGTTATAATACAAATTCGATGTGAGGAAAAAACAGTGCAGTCAATGTGATACGTCATCACCAGCAGGCAAACAGTGTGAAACACGGCAGTAAAGCCAAGGTTACCCGGCATCACTTGAAGTCTCTATATGAAATACAAACAGTAAAGACAAGGCTATCCGTCTAGTTAAAATGTGAAGCACACGGACACTAAAGTTAAGGTTACATTGAATCAGTCAAAATGTGAAGCACACGGACACTAAAGTTAAGGTTACATTGAATCAGTCAATATATGAAACACACGGACACTAAAGTTAAGGTAACTGACGTATAATCATATCACTGTTCGTTATCTTCACCTTATATTAAAGGCGTACATTTGATGAATTTCACAAACAATAGCAATAGACCCAAACTGGATTAATGAGATATCACAGAGTAATGAGATATCACAGAGTAATGAGATATCACAGAGTAATGATATATCACAGAGTAATGAGATATCACAGAGTAATAAGATAGCACAGAGTAATAAAATATCACAGAGTAATAAGATATCAAAGAGTAATGAGATATCACAGTAATGAGATACCACAGAGTAATGAGATATCACACCACGGATTAAATAAAGATAAAACCATGTTGATAACACACATCAATAATACATCATAAAAACCAATAATTAAGTAACGGTATACTCACGCCTGCATTACGCATTCAGTACCTATTAAATCACACCATTGACAAGCATTGCATGCGAGTAAAATATGTATTTGTGAAACAAAGATGTCCAAAATGGCTGTAAAACAATTTATATACTAAATGATGGGCCCTCTTATAATGATTGTATATATGATATATAAAATGCATAGCACTTATGCAACCCAACGTGATGGCTTTGGTAAATATATTTCATCATGTCAAAATATAAGGACGTACGGTAAAAAAAGATATGTTATGAAAGGCATTGTCACGGGAAATATGCCTATGGGAAAAGGCATGCCCCACCCATGCGACCAAAGTCTTCTTTTTTGTTTAAAGTATATCACTTTCCAAGGTCAAACTCATAATGTTAAAATCCCCTACTTAAGGATATTAATTCCAGAACCTCCGAGCACAACTCCGCATAATGCTACAACTAAGCCTCACTGGTGCAAACATACCACGCATCTATAGCTGTACCTCATCAAGTCAAAGCATTTTGTCTTCATTTAATTTTTGAAATTGTAGGAGAGGAACTATATTTTTGGCAGAAGGATTGATTAATCAAAACGTTCTAAATCTGCATCATACTACAGTTCTTGTTTCATACGAAGTAATTCCTATTTATATGCCCAGATGCGTGTATTTCAGTTTATAATTGATGATGCAAATAGTTGAGATTTGGAAATAATTGAAATAGCAATTTAAATACTTTTTTTTTAATTTGATTGATATTTTTTTTTTTCAAAACAGAACCGTGATTAAGAAAAAAAAGGTTAATTAATTTACTTGGAACTAAATATTTTGGACAATGATTTAGAAATTTGATCCTAAATTTCAACTTATTTTAGTTCTATTTTAAATGCTAAGACATGACCTTGGAAATTTTTTGGAATTTTTAGGAACAGGCATCATTTCTAACACGTCCTTTTAAACTCTCAAATTTGATTTCATGAAATGTTGTCGCATATCAAGTGAGTAAAGGTCATTATTTATTTTCGTTACTCGCATTAAACGTTTTTAAATATATTTTGTTAGCTGACATGATTATGTATCTGTTTTATGCAATGACTGACTTGTGGTGTAGTGATATCAAAAGGCATATCAATTTCAATTGAATAAATCATGAATAAATTCTGAGTACAAAAAGTAAAGATTCGATCAAGTTTAAAACGTGCGCATACAAGCACACAAACAAACAGACAGACAGACAGGCAGGTAAGCAAACGAAGAGAAAAGAAATCAATGTCCCTGAATTTCCAAAGAAATGGCTATAAATTCACACTTAATCTACATAATAAATAACGTTAGACTTAAAATGACACAAACTAGTAAGTGTATTTACGGGCACTGTGACGGCACAATGTAAATTATTGTAAAAGAACGAGGACCTCACACAGTGAATAACAATTAAACCAAACGAATAACGTATATGTATTAATGGTGTATGTACAATGACATCACACAATTAGTAACAATAAAATCAGACAGTCACCACACAGATATCAATTATATGTTCACATTGACATCGCACATTGATATTAAACAGCAGGTAAATATGTGTATGTTCACATTGTTTGTTTGATATTCGTAGGATTGGTTAACTACGATATAATCAATAAGAAGCAAAACAGAAGGTTACGTTAATGAATGCATTGAATACTGAATAAGCATAAATTATCAATGGAATTATAAGGACATGTGAATAATTAAAATTTAATAGTAAAGTAATTTAACATAATGATATTTAGATTGGAAAACAAGTTTTATTATCTAATTCAATAATAATTTTAAGATGTAAATTATATGTATAAATTACAGTAACTCAACTCGTTTAAAAGTACTGTCAAGAGTGTAGAGTAACTGTCACTATTCGATGGACCACCTTGGAAGTAATGCTTTGTTTATTTGATATTCATAGGATTGGTTAACTATATATCGTTAACCGATTGGTGACTGTATTATCTGCCATAATACTATCCATCTCATTGCGATCCAGCCTCACCCTCCAACACCTCCCAAATGCACCAACATAGTGAAGTTGAAGTGTGTTGTAGTAACATACATATGCTCCGTATGGGACGTATGGACTGTCCCATGGTTTTGAAAATAAATAAATATACATGTGGTCGTATGTCATAAATCATAATGAAATAAAGAAGTAACTTATATTTTACAAAACTAAATAATGAGCAAAAAATTAATTATATTTTTTATTTATATAATAAATTAATAATAATTTTTATTTACTTTATTCAATAAATTAGAATTTAAAAAAATATGATAAGTAAATTAAAATTAAATAATTAAAATATTTTTTATTTATAATAAATTACAGAATGTAATAATTAGTAATCGCACGAGTCTCCGTCCTTCGTCCAAATAAATCAAGATACACCGAAATCAATATACCATAATTATTACATAATTAGTAATATTAGTAACAGGTAATAGTAATAGGAATGTAGGTATGTATATACATGTGAAATAACTAAAATATATACAGAAAAAAATTAGGGTAGGGTCGCCAAAGAAAATTTTGATAATAGAGTGCTACTAGTTATTAGTTATTAATTATAAATTTTGCCCTACAACAATTTTGAGATCGTCATTAGGCAAGAATTTTGAGGTCGTCATCAGGTGCTAAACCTCATACCCTGTACCATGTTTCTGTAGCTAGATCCAGCTTATTACACGACGTGGCTCCATAATTCTTATTCGATAGTATGTATTATGTGTATAAAACTGAAGATGCATAATGTAATAAGTGGTGAGTTAGTACTTATGTTAAAATTGTATGACAGATAAAATATTAACCATAAGAAGTGGTATACTTAATTACAAAACATATAGATTTCATTAATTAATGAAAATACAGAATAGATGCAAAATCACAAATCGCATACATCCAACAAGCTTACATATATTAAATATAATAGTATGTAGCAGGCCTGCATGCATACAAACTGCGACATTACATCTAAATGTTTGTCATAAAAAGAGAAGTTTACAAAATACATATGCATAATAACATACATGAATTTTATGTATATTTGCATATACATATACTTATAATATACCTGGATTTGATGTATAGCTGCATCTATACTTTAACATACATGTTTATATAAACTAAAACGATAAAAACGCAAAGTTTATATTTATAATATTAATATGCTACGATACTTATATATGTAAATGTTTACATACTGATAAACAATTAGTAACGATAAAATCAGACAGGCACCACACAGATACCAATTATATGTTCACATTGACATCGCACATTGATATTAAACAGCAGGTAAATATGTGTAAGTTCACATTGACATATCACATTGATATTAAACAGCAGGTAAATATGTGTATGTTCACATTGACATCGCACATTGATATTAAACAGCAGGTAAATATGTGATATGGAGGAAGAGAGAAACACCAATATCTTAGAAAATATTCATATAACGATATTCTTGGATGTTGTAAAGAATCCTAAGAATCGGTTTTGCTGTAAATTTCAGATTGTAAAATCCCTGAAGTTAGTTATCTTGGAACACAAAACGTGACAGAGCGAGGGTTTGAGTGCCAGACGTGGGACAAACAGTATCCACACAGACACAGCTACGGATCCTACCCCGGGGCTCGTGAGAATTATTGCAGAGATTTTGATTCTGACGAACCGTGGTGCTTGACAACGAACAGAAAAGTGGTCTGGGATCGGTGCATAGTGCCTTCGTGTGGGGTAAATGTGACAGGTATGTTATGTAGTATCATTCAGAAATATGATAAATTGTAATCAGGGTGTCATTTTGCTTCTACACCATAACGGCGGTAGTATTAACAATCGTATTTAGATTGTTCAAATCCTACCAGTTCTTACAATTAACTAATCGTACAATCAATACTTGTATTGTTATTAACAATAAAACAATTCACACTAGCCTTGTGATGAGGGCTTTTGTATTTCAATTAGGAAATCAAGGTCAAATTGTCGAGTCGATCTAAACCTAACAATCTGATGTAGGTGATGGTTGCTCTTTGATAAGCATGTCACACTAATACTGACTATCTCTGTTCTTTTAGATATGACCTTAAACAGGTTCAATGGAAATAAAATCACTGTTACGACGTACATAGGTCAAATTTTACAGCATTTTACAGCAACTTGGATGTGTTGATGATTCAATATAGTGCAAAAACTCTCAATTAGGACATTAAACAAAATACATTTAGAGGGAAACGTAAATACGAACCAGAAATACATACTTTAAGACATTAACAATGCACAGACACTGCTTTCAATCAATTTTCAAATGAAAATATTTTTTTTTTGAAAATTCCGAGCATTAAATTTGCATCAGATGAAAACGCATAAGATACACTGATTTTGTTTTGTTTGCAGCGAATTCTTCCTCATGTGCGTCTATCGATGAATTGGATATATCTGAACTGAAGAACGAAAGAAGTTGTGGATCCTACTGCAAGTAAGACAAACGTTATGAGGATAGACGCACGATGTGGTTAACTATATTACGGAAACTATTTGAAGTAGGCTATTAATATTTATAAACTGAATTAACATGAGCATCGACAACAAATTCATAGGAAACAGAAGTAGATACAGAAACAATGTGATTCGTGAAAAACATCTTATTATGGGGACTCATTATCAATTGGGAATTAATTTCTGATATTTGATATATCCCTATGAGCTCGAAATAAAGGACACCACATAGTCGTCCACTTCTGCTTCATACTTAGATATTTTATTGAAAGTAGACATTAACGGCAAACTGACATCTCAACTGTATGACAAACGAGATGATTTCAGCTTATCCATCGTCAACTTCCCACATTTATGTAGCAATATTCCATTATCACATGCATATGGTGTTTATATATCTCAACTGATTCGATATGCAAGAGCTTGTTCTGGGTATAGTCAGTTTTTAAATCGAGGTAAGCTACTGACAAAGAAGTTGATGGTACAGGGATTTCAACAGTCTCGATTGAAGTCAGCATTTCGCAAATTCTATGGTCGTTATAACGATCTAGTTCGTCAATACAACCTCGCATTGGGTCAAATGCTGTCTGACGTGTTTCATACCGATTGTTAAGCCGTTCTTGGCACACTGATTTGACTGCGGATAACTCCGTTTACCTGATCAGGATATGGGTCTCACGGCGGGTGTGACCGGTCAACAGGGGATGCTTACTCCTCCTAGGCACCTGGTCCCACCTCTGATGTGTCCAGGGGTCCGTGTTTGCCCAACTATCTATTTTGTATTGCTTGTAGGAGTTATGAGATTGATCACTGTTCGTTATCTTCACCTTTCATCTCTGTATCTTTCACAAACAACTTTTACCGTTGGCATCAAATTTTCTGTATTAAAACCTTTACGATTTCAGCTGGATTAGAACAACTATAAATGACGCAATAACAAAAAGAAATCTGCAAAATGGACGTACATGTGGAATTCGGGACAAGAAGAAAATAGTTCGTAAACACGAGCAGCTTCTTCAAAGGGGCACCTATACACCATGGATGTGTATGTAAATTTACGTTTGTGTAATAATCTAGATTAATATTAAGACATGCATGATTGTAAGGTACCTTAGCTTGTATGTTTCCAATATAAATGTATTCCTGTAGTCAATGTATCCCTTTCCATGTGTACAGGGGCTTCCCACTATGACATCAGTATTTATATCACGTTGATTTTAACATGTGTTGGTTTCTTTCACGTAAGTATTTCACTATGTATTGACAGTAGAAAGTACATTTAAGATTCGGTTCTTGACTCCCCTGATCCGTATTATTAGACCTTGATTGTCGACAAACCATTTTTATTTTTTTTGCTCGCGGGGGTGAATTCTCACATAAATTGAATGCACTTCCGCTTGAAATCGCTACCATTATTATTTTGTAACTGTCACTATTATATCTGACATAATGTGGCATAAAAAGGAAGGTCGATTGGGTTATATTGTATATACTTTATTGAATTATTTGCAGGCTCCATCTCAATATTTGACGGCAATAAAGATGGTAAGTTTTACCAAATAATCATGGTCTTTAAAACATTTCAAAGCCCGAATTTATTTTTTCAGTTTAAGCAATTCATATGTTGCAGTGCACTAATGTTCCCATTGATGACACCATTTTGCAGTAAATGTAAAACATGCGTCTTTCAATATTTTACTTGATGTGTTATTCTGTCACAAATACATACTTTTCTTTTATATATAGATCAATGTCATATGGTGTAAACTTTTTAAAAAAGAACAATTTCAGTTGACACAGTTGAATGTAATTTCATGAAACTTGAGTTAGCATAGAGACAGGCGCTTACTGCTCACAGTTGATTTTTTCTTGACATTTCAGATTGCATTACCCCAGAACATCAAGAACCGGGCGTTCAATGGAACAAGGAAATACTCAGTAAATCACTAAATCTAATAAATCTTCAATTTTAATACATCTTTAAAAGTTGTATAGATACTTTGTTACAGGGACTCTGAGCTCACCTTACAATATTTACAGTCAGTTTGAATACGAAAAAATGAATATAACGAACAGTGGTCAACTTAAGAAAATAAATGAAGGGTAGACACGTACACGCCGGAGATAAAGCCTGGTGTCTAAATGGGAGATGAATTACCCTGTCACAGGTTGTACCCGCCTTAAACTATACATCTTGTTCAGATTAAAGGCAGAATGTGTAGAAATGAATTCAGTATACAGAGATTACCGAACAATTCACATATAACAAATATCATTTGACAACCTTCAGTGTGTACTTGTGTTTACTAATTAAACCATAGTGCGACTATGAAACGCTGAATTTAAACAAAACTATTGAAACATCAAGTAACAAGTTAACTTCATTGTTAGTAGCTTACCTCAATTTAGAAACTGATCATACGCACAACATGCTCTCATTTTCGGATCAATTAAAGGACATGCACACCATATGCAGGTGAAACGGGATATTGATACACAGCTATGAGACGTGGATGGTGAAAACACAACTGTAGTAATGTAAAACTAATACAGTACAATATGAGTGAGATAATGTCGAGAGGGACATTAAACATTATTCAATCAATGAATCAATCAAATTCCACATTAGTAATGCTACTTGAAATCCAACATAGGATTTTACACAGACATACTCCATATTCAAATACATTGAATATCCCAGAAAATTGAAAAAAAAAATATGAGTTATCGTACTTATGCTGGATTCCTAGACTTTGCGAAAAAATATTTTAGAAACCGGTTGTTAGATCTAGCAAGACTGCCGCCAATTTTCGATGGGTTTTTTCCCTGCCTCATGGATATATTCACTGCTATGTAGGGATAACTTGAAATGTACCGTCTCAACATCTGCGGAAAGAGTATAAATCAAATTTCAGGGTAACATTCACCGAACTTTGAATTTTGAATCATACAACTGTTCCCAACTATTGCTAATACAACCTATCATTGGGTGAAATGCTGCATCACGTCTTTAATGCCGATTGTTAGGCCGTTTATGGCACACTGATTTTTACTATGGATAACTCCTTTTACTTGATCAAGACATAAGACTCACGGCGGATGTGGTCGGGAGACAGGGGATGCTGACTCCTCTTGGGAACCTGATCCCACCACTGGTATACCCAATGGTCCGTCTTTATCCAACTACTCTTTGCATTGCTTATAGAAGTCATGTGATTGATCACTGTTGGCTATCTTCATCGTTCACAGTAACAAAATGTATGACTATTCAATATTTCACATTATCACTGTTCACGATAAGGTTAAATTTTTGACATCAAAAACAGCTGTATTTGCAATGAAAATAGAACAAAAAATATGTAGATCTTGTCAACATTGCTTTGCTAAACCCAGCTTTCGTTCTACTCAGAGGTACATTGAATTCAATATGGAACATATATATTGAACATATGTTTAAGTTTCCAAACGACAATGTGTACATACTCTTTGGTTATTTAATGAGGGCTCTTTCTTACCTGAAATATCTTCGAATTATCACAAGAAAGAAATGATTCAACAGTTTCTCTAAGAGCAGGATAAGGCTATTGTTGTGGCCTTCAATTTAAAAGTTAGATATAGCGGCGAAGTTTTAGCTATCAATATGTCCATTTCCATCCATACCTCTATTCGAAGTATTGTATGTTTTACATTACGACCCCTGGGTCGAGGCCTCTGCTGGTGGACTGTTTATCCCCAAGGGTCTCTACAGCGCAGTAGCTAAGTACTTCGTTACTAGCTTGGAAATACGGATGCATATTTAATTACTGGGTTAAAAATTAGAAATTAATTTCTAATTTAAGGATTATCTCGCTTATACATAGCTTTATCTTTGGACGATTTTGGCTCCAGGTTTCGGCACTCTAGTTTTCCTTTTAGCTTGTTACTTCGAATTTCCAAAAAGGTCGGCTTGAGCATCACTGAAGAAACATCATTTGTCGAAATGCACATCTGGTGAATCAACATCGGTACCGTATGTTTTACATTATGATCCCTTCATCAAAGTCTCAAAATAGATATAGGGGCGAAGTTTTAGCTATTGATATGTCCATTTCCATCTAAACATTTATTCCAAATATTGTATGTTTTACATTACGACCCCTAGGTCGAGGCCTCTGCTGGTGGACTGTTGATCCCCAAGGGTTTATTTCATCTGATGATTAAATGGATATCATATTTAATAAAAAGTGTGAACTGTTGGTCCTAAAGGGTATCTACAGCCCTGCAGCTAAATACTTAGTTAATAACTTGAAAATACGGATGTATATTTAATTCCTAGGATAAGATTTAGAAATTAATTTCAAAATTAAGGCTTATAGGAGTTATGAGATTGATCACTGTTCATTATCTTCACCTTGCATTTATGGCTCATGACGCGTTTAGGTGGTCAACAGGGGATGCATGTTCCTCCCAGCCACATGCATTCACCGCTTTTGTGTTCAGGGATTCGTGTTTACACAACTTTGTATTCCTTTTGAGAGTTACGGGATTCATCACTGTTTATTATCTTCACCTTTTCATTAGTCAGAAAAGGATGCACATGTAACGGTATATCTATTTTTCAGTTGTGGTTGGAATATATCTTATGTTGGCCATTGTCATCGTTATCGCCGTCAGAATAAACCGGTAAGATTATTTCATCTGATGATTAAATGGATATTGTATTTAATAAAATAGTAAATACAAAATAGTAATGAATGAATGACAACATTGTTTAACGCAGGATGACGAAAAGGCTAGATGTCGAGATCAAACAGATAGAAGCACGGATCCAGCGTGAACTGTTAAATATAACTTGCATGTTGTTGCATCGAGAGTTACAGCGTATGGTTCGACGAAGGCTTCGACAAAGGTCATCCAGATACCAATATATTGCAGAGGATCACTATGAATTGACCCTGATTGTGAACGATCCATATGAACCTCCTCTTCGAAGATCTGCAACATTAGCAGAAACAGAATACCAATATGTTGCTCCATACGAAACTCCCAAAGAAGGCTGTTTTTGTAGATATTGCTTGGACCAAGCTGCCAATCATCCCCCAAACAGCTTACCAGAAGTAGATGGAGCGCATGGTACAGCAAGAGCATATGACAGTCTGCAAGGAATTTTCGCAGAGAAACCCTTCCTTGACAGAACTACTTCAGAGAAACATTCGCAGTATTCTCTTCTCAATAACCCGCCTGATGTTTACTCGCTAAGCGGCAAAACAAGAGCACTGATCCATAATGATCACTCCCAATCCACAGAACGGCGTCTATCCCGAAGAAGAATGCGCCGTGGAAGAAAATCCGGACTTAACGATTATGATGATGACGGCATTAATGGTAATTGGATAGAACTGGAGCGGATTAAGCAAAGACAAGAAGAAGCCGAAGATGCGGAGTTCATATCGCAATTGCTATCCGATGTGAAGAGAGAACCTATCACTGATGTTTTACCCGGTATCAGCCCATTCAAAATACCAAAAACATTGCCAAATTATAAACGAGAAGAGGCAAAAGAATCCATCGCCCTTTCGGAATTTAGCTTTTTAGAATTAGAAATACAAGAAGTAGATGATGCCATCAATGCCAACTATACTGAAAAAGAGAAACCCAGTTTCAAGAATGAAACATTATCGGATGCCGGAACAACTAAAACCACCAACGATGCACCTAACGAGTTGTTTTCTAGTTCGAATATAAAAAGCAAAGCAGAAGAAAACAATGTGGCACCTACAAAAGGAGTTTGCATTGCAGAGGTGAATTTTGATGTAGGAAACAGCGGCGGCGAGTCGAATTCATCAGACTACTCAAAACCAATGCCACACAAAAACACGGGAGATAATTCAAGCGAAAAGCAAACCAGTGTAACAACTGAGTTTTGCCTTGCAGAAGTAAATTTTGATGTTGAAGATAACGAGGGAGACTCAGAATCAGAGCAATATGGCAAAGAAAACGGTTCAAACGAAAACCAAATCATTGACATCGCTGGACTTTGTATTGCTGAGGTGAACTTTGATGTTCAAAACATCGAAGCACTCAATGTATCACCAAACAATACACAGCCAATGGCGGACAGAGACAACAAGGAAGATAACATGTCAATCGCGTTCTCTACCGGACTATGCATTGCAGAGATAAATTTTGACATTGAAAACACAGAAAAGGTATCTGATTCATCAGACTACCTAGAGCCAGTTGAATTAGATTCTGGAACACACACACTGCAAGACGAGAAAACCGACATTGAAACATACGAAACATTGCAAAATGTCACCGACACCATGGTTAACATTCCCAACATTGAGACCGCCAATGAATATTCCATTCAAGGTGAAGATGCTGGTTTCAATATTTGTTTGGCAGATCTGAACAACTTCCAAGATATTTTGTCGGAAGTTGAATATATGGAAGAATCTATATTAGACATCGGGTATTCCTCAAGCAAAGAATACGAACGATTGAGGACGTCTACAGAGATCGTCATGAATGCACCGGAGGAAAAGCACAGGGAAGAAACAACAGCCATGTCTGCTGATACAGGACTCAATGTTTGTTTTGCAGAACTGCAAAATTTTGAACAACTGCTCTTAGAATCTGAGACAGTGGAAGAGACAGCATCGGAGAAATCACATGAAAGTCATTATGACGCAATTAAGATCGACGTCGACGTCAACCATAGCGATGATTCTGACACCATTTCTGAGTGATCACAGGTAAATGCCATTTGCTTTTGACTTGTGATAAAGAGTTTATTCTTCCTCTCTGCATTGAGTTCTATGTGTAAGAATTAAAATATGATTTCTTGACTATTTACCGAGTTATTCGGCACATAGAAAACCACACAAAACGTGAAACTTAGATATCTACTAATGATTCATTTTAGAGATGACATCCTAATGGCCGGGTATAAAGAGAACCATCTAGCGAATTTTATGAAGATATCCAGCAAAAGACATGGTATGCAGAGAACCAGTTTAGACTTTGTATACAGAGAACCAGCCAAGACGTAGTGTAGAAAGAACCAGCTAAGTCTTGGTATACAAAAATGAAAATCAGCGTTTTGTAAAGGCTACATAAATGACAGACATATATTGAACAATTCAGTATGCTTTATGGAAATTCTATATCATTATCACATGTTTGTTTGATTTTGTACTTCTTGTGTCTTGGGTAGTCGACAGCACACTTTTATGTGCGGGTATTTTTCTAATTAGAAAAACGTACTTATTCACACACCGAATGTAGGGTTTTGATTTGGAAATTTATTGAAAACCAGAAGTTTTCGTTGAAAAAAAAATGCATTTGATTTTTACAATTCATTGATGTACCTTTTCTGACACGATATAAACGTTTGATTTGTTTACTGTAAATACTTGTATTAAGACATAATTGTACAATCTGTCGACACATGTTTATGCTGTTATATAATTTGCATATATTTTTCACTGAATATATTGATTTCATTTTATGCGTATTTGTGTTGAGCTATATGTATTTATGCAGACTTCTGTCGTTGGTATGGATGAACATCGTATTGTCTCCATAACTAGCAAAAAAAAAAGAAGAAAGGAAACATTCATTGAAGATGGGATATGACTTTGTTATTATACTATCATTCTGTAAAAGAAATATGCTCAATATACTAACAAAGCTATTGCTTTTGTGAACGTTTGGTTTTGGGTTTTTGTGTTGGAATTCTTAAGATGACAACCTAAGCAAATATCTCCCATTGATCTAACAATACATTATACATGTAGTTTGTTTAAAAAAGACCAGTCTGTATACTCACTGTTTGTTGTCCTCCCTTGTTTTTATTATTTACATGTAAAAATCTATGCAACTTTGTGTTTTGTCTGCTGTATGTGCATTTATGTATGTGCTTCTGATATATATAGTTTCATATTCATGTTTAAAAAGGATGTCAGCCACCGTGAAGATGTATTACTCCTCGTTAAAGAAATGATATTCAATACACAAGTTTCTGATTAGATATATAACCATGTAGTATGTAGATTCAAAGTTTTTTTATCCCCAGGTTTCTGTATTCAAAAGAATGGTTTGAAGTTTTAAATGTAAATGTATAGGAAAGTTCGCTATAACATGTATTTTTAATAACCAGAAGGCTACTTTTCCAAAATAAATAAATAAATATGCAAACATCCTATTGCACGGCAAATTCAATAGCACCCAAATCATTTCAACTGGGATTATAGTGGGGGTTACATGACTTAGATCAATATCGAGAATTCATGTTTCACATGAAAATAGTTCAGTTGAGCAATATGGATCACAGATGATATTTCACTTTTCTTCTTGAAAGTATCATGATTACTACTACTACTACTGCAAGTACGACTACTATTAGTATTACTACTACTACAGTTACAACTACTACTACTATCAATACTACTACTACTACTATTAATATTAGTATTACTACTATTACAACTACTTCTACTACTACTACTACTACTACTACTAGTTTTATTATTATTACTACTTTTACAACTACTTCTACTACATTGTACTTCTATTATCATTGTTGTTATATGGATGTAGTATTATCACTGCTATCTTTATCATTACTAATATTATCACTACCCTTATTACCAAGGTTATTATTATCATCATTGCATGTTGTTTTTTCCCATTGCTGTTATTTTTATTATAATCATTATTATCATTGATTGTTATACTATGTTGTTTCTATTAAGATTATTGCATGTTTGAGTATTTTATTGCATTTATTATTATTATTATTATTGCTATTAATATATACGCTATTATTAATATTGTTGCATTTTTATTTTCCATTTAGTATTCGTATTATTATGATTATTATTGATTTTTACTATTATATTGTTTCTATTATGATTGTTGCATGTTTTAATATTTCCTATTGTAGTTATAATCACTATCCTTATTGATTTTTCTATTATAGTATTGGTTTTATAATTAGCTCATGTTTACTTATTTTTATTGTATTTAATATCATTTTGTTTTTATACTCATTATATTAAATCAAAATCTAATTTTAAAAAAATGTCAAATATTTAACATGGTATATTTAATAAAGGCTTGTCAACGACTGAATCATTGTATTATTTTAAAGTCACATTTTCAAAGAAAGAAAACACGATTCCCACCACCTGGTTACTCCCTGAAAATGTCAAAACCTTGGTCCTAATTGGTTTGTTAATGTCAAAGATCAGTTGTAATTATCTCTCAGCTAGGAATTGAATTCGTTAGCTAAACATTGATCATGATGAGAAATTGACATTCTAAAGGAAGTTGATTATGAAGGGTACACGAAAAAACAACCTGATGTTTTGGACAAAGTGCAAACGCGAGATGATTCTCATTTGTAAACCCGCGAAAATCATATCTGACTTGGGGGAAATCATGGTGGCAATGACTTTTTGTGAGGGTTGGAAAATTTCAATGTTACTTTCCCTTGCATACAGTACTTGATATGCGTGATGTGTGTTATAAAGCGTTGCTTATAAACATGTGAACTTTACACTATCTACAATTGACCACACTACTAGTTTACAGACGTCCTCATTAATCGGCTTGAATCACTAAAGGAAATGTTACAGTAAAATGTAACGTTCATTCCTATTCATCAGTGACAGCAATGAAGTTTGTACAACTGCAGACATTTTTTGTAAGATAAACACTGCTGAAACAGACGTAGGGGGTATCAACGATACATAAGGGAGTGGATATACAGATGTTACCAGAATTTATATCTGATGTAGTAAATAAAATACAGAAATAACACAAGAATAAGTCAGTTTAAGTTCACTTGTTACCAGATCTGTCAAAGCAACGTCTTTGTCTATGGTTATCCTTCATCGAACCTCTGGATCAGCTCTATCATAATCAAAGTTTCGATCTAGCTATCTCGATCCTATGTCACCTGATTCTTAACTACGATGTATATCAATTCTAACGATTGAAACAGTTGGTCTAAATTTTCGGTGGCGTAGATGAAATCTCCGGAAAGCAACATCGTCTATTACTGGATCTTGACCCGAAATTCC
Source organism: Ostrea edulis (assembly GCF_947568905.1). Classification (NCBI taxonomy): domain Eukaryota; kingdom Metazoa; phylum Mollusca; class Bivalvia; order Ostreida; family Ostreidae; genus Ostrea; species Ostrea edulis. The sequence goes on from NC_079171.1 coordinate 65,940,055, forward strand.
ACTTTCTCCAAACGGAATAAGTATCACGGTTTTCATCAGGAAATCAATACACAATACACAGTAACATGATAGAAGATTTATTAGCAAACAGCGATGAGAGTATGGAATGTATTTGTTATGTTATCACTGGTTACACCCGACATAAAACAAGGACGACTGTTATCAGCAGATGTTAAATAGGACGATCCTACACAACGTTTATCACGTGAATACGACGTCACAATAACCGTTAAACATCACATGGACGTCTTTATAATAACCTCTAAGCATCACGTATGTCGTCACAATAACCACAAAAGGTCATGTGAACTTGACATCAAAATAACATCTAAACGTCATATACTAATGAGGTTAAGTATCCAAGATAATCGGACAGTCATAAATTATCATACATTCGTACATGTATCCAATAAAAACTATACACATACATGTTTCACGCATTATGGCCATCCATACATGATACGTAATGAATCAATTTTCATACTTCAGACACAATGGGACATTCTTTTACGTGTGTTACAATATATATAGCATTATACATCACTGATCCACATTCATATCACCAATAAAATAAAATAATACATGTCATTTAAATACAAAAAACAACACATACACAACGACAGTATTCTTTCACATCCGATATTCTGCAGGGATTTGAATATCATTCCTGAGTTTTTTATAAGTCAACATCCATGCATCCATACAATACACATAAATACTTGATGGGTGTGGTAACATGTTTTAGACATACAAGATATTTCCACATCCGCTAATGATAATATTACAATTTTGTATGCATAGACACGCTTCTCGCAGGGAACAGCGCAGGAGGTCGGGATTTCAAAAACTGAAGGGTGGATAGGGAAACAGACAATCCATGAAACACGCACCTGTCTATTTAAAAAAATCACAGAATTGAAATACCAATCCTGAATTGAATTAATATAATTCCATAAAAACAACATTAGGGTCAGCAAAACATCATCATAAAATATAGATCACCTGGCAATATTAGTCACACTGCCCTGATGCCTTTGGTAGGTTTGAGAGAAAACTAACATTATCTGATCACTAGATGATTGCACCATTCTGGTTTATAAGACACCAAGTTACTGATATGTAGAGTATTTATAAAATGTTTCTGAAATCATTCTCTTGATAAGTTGGCAATCATGATATATATATTTGTGTTGCACAAAAAACAACGTGTTTCTCTTCAACCTCCAGTGTAGTAGAATTATATCATTGTATTGTGTTAATTGTTAAATTGCAGTATGTAGTATATTATAGTAAGCGAATTATCAATAAAACATCAGTAAAACAGTCTGTTTCTCTGTAAACTCTTGTACTAAAAGTTGAGGCAACATCATCTAAACACTCTTTCTACTCCACACGGAGGCAGGCCAAATGCAGTAATTTCATTAACTTGCGATTAAAGATAGTAAGTGTGGAGCCAGTTATTACACAGATTACTTTCTCATAATAGACGGGTTATTATGATAAACATCAATGTTTAGCCTTAACCTCTAGGCACCAAATCTAAGCACATTTCCTATTTTACGAGGAAATAAGTCAGTAGCAACTTTTTCTTAAATTTGAGATGAACAAAAATGAAATAATGTTTTAGTTAGCGGGATCTCAATACCACTTGTCATTGAAACTCCGTCTCTTGTCACCGGGGATAGAAAGGTTGACAATATTTAAAACATATCTCCTTCATCGAGGAATCTCAATGCAAGGTGAAGATAACGAACAGTGATCAATCTCAAAACTCCTACAAGCAATACAAAATAGATAGTTGGGCAAACACGGACCCCTGGACACACCAGAGTCCATTTCAATCATCAACACAGACTTCACATGAAATCCCATTCACAAATTAAAACCTTTCAAGAGTAAATATCTCCTTTAGTTTTTTGGTCATTTGTTGAGACTGTCTCTGAAATAACTTCAACTTAGAATTTTGCAATGTACTACACAACTCACGAAAACCTAAAAAAAATTCAAACATATACATGTGCACCATATTTACATATGAAAACTACATATATCCAAATGTGGTGTTGCAAACATTCCTAAAGACTTGGTTTCAGCAAATATAAAATATTGAATGAGCCTACTTTCTATCTCGTTCTCATTCTTACACTATTGGTTTCCCTCGTTAAATTGAGTCCAAAATCTGGCTTCGATTTCATAAAAAAATCTCAAACTTAAGTTTCAGTTTTCTTTTATTTAAGCAGTCAATATTTGAGTAAACTCTCAGACTTTAGTCCAAGTTTCGACTTCAGTTCTTTTCGAGAAATCCTGGCCTGATGTAAGCTCATTTACATGACATAGTCGGATAATGAAGATCACATCTAAACACTCTCTGACACAGTCCTACTCAGATAGCACAGCTTTTTGTCCAATAACAAGTTGAAACTCACTTTCACAAGATCCCAAGAATATACATCTTTTATCACACTCAATTTCACAGCATAAAAAGTATGTACATGTGTACAGTTTACTTCACACTCAATTTCACTGGAAAACAAATTTGTACAACTCTTATCACACTCAATTTCACAGGATCACAAGTCTATACAATTTTTATCACACTCAATTTCACGGGATCTCATGGTTGTACAGCTTTTATCACACTAAATATCAAATGATCTCAAGTCTATAAATCTCACTAGCATACTCAATTTCACAGCATTTGAAATCTCTACAGTCTTAACACAATGCATTTCACAGGATCTCATGTCTATACAGCCTTTTATCACACCCAGTTTCACAGTATCTTCAGTCTACATGGCCGTTTATCACATAAAACAATTACAAAATCACTCCCATTATAAACATTCACCATTTGACCTTGAAACTGTATATTTCCATGGGATTCAAGGTCAGGTCACTATCTAGCGATGTGGGGCCTTTGTCGTGTAGTAATGTCAAGGACGTCCGCCGCATCTCCTTCACCCCTAGCGTGTCACTGAACAGATCCCGTAATCTGACCTAGATAAAGTGTTTGAGAGAGCATGTACCTGGGCAGTAGTGTAAGGCATGGTAGATAACTCCTATTGCATGTACTGGAGTATTTACATCACAAGAACTACACTAATGACGCAACTCTGTCTTACTGTTCTATGAATGCAAACTAATAGAAAACGTTTAATAGAGGACCAGTGAACAAATGTATATCACAGGTTTAGAGCCTGCTATCCCACAATCTTCTCCTGCCCTAAACTAGGTATCCCATAATTCTGTATCGTTATACTCACATATACCACTGTCAACGTCTCAAAATAAGCAATGTTATTCCACATGTAAATATACCTTTTTACGGCTAATAAAACTAAAAACTACTTTATAAAATATCAGGAAAATGTAGGACAAGCAATTATTTGTAGTTTTTTCCCATTACTATGCATTCTCCATGTACCTATGTATAGCCTTGGTGGAATAGAACAACCCAATATCCGCGTTTCGACCCAAATTAATGTTTCTTGTGTCACAAAAAGACTTGACATCTCCTCAGTATTCATCTATTTACGTATATTTTTGTAACTGAAGCGAAAGTGTATGTGAGAGCAAAGAACGACAAATCTGGGTAGAGATTGACCCAACCCTAAACTAGGTATCCCATAATTCTCTGTATCTAAAGCTGAAAGTAATGAACAGTGTACTATCTCATAACTCCTATAAGCAATGCAAAATAAATGGTTGGGCAAAAGCGGACCCCTGGACACACCAGAGGTGGGATCAGGTGCTTGGGAGGAGTAAGCATTCCCTGTCGACCCGTCACACCCGCCGTGAGCCCTATATGTAAAATGTATACGGTACCAATTTAGATGCACCAGATGCGCATTTCGACAAATAATGTCTCTTCAGTGATGCTCAACCTAAATTTTTGAATCCTGATCCGGTAAACAACAATATATGTCCAACAATATCCTACATTGTAAGTATAGCCCAAAACTAAGCATCCAATAATACCCTATATCTAACTCAAAACTAAGCATCCCAAAATACCCTATATCTAACTCAACTCTAAGCATCCCAGGATACCCTATATCTAACTCAAAACTAAGCATCCCATAATTACCTATATCTAACTCAAAACTCAGCATCCCATAATACCCTATATTCAACTCAAAACTAAGCATCCCATAATACCCTATATCTAACTCAAAACCAAGCATCCCATAATACCCTATATCTAACTCAAAACTAAAAATCCCATAATACCCTATATCAAACTCAAAACTAAGCATCCCATAATACCCTATATCTAACTCAAAACTAAGCATTCCATAATACCCTATATCTAACTCAAAACTAAGCATCCCATAATACCCTATATCTAACTCAAGACTAAGCATCCCATAATACCCTATATCTAACTCAAAACCAAGCATCCCATAATACCCTATATCTAACTCAAAACTAAGCATTCCATAATACCCTATATCTAACTCAAGACTAAGCATCCCATAATACCCTATATCTAACTCAAAACCAAGCATCCCATAATACCCTATATCTAACTCAAAACTAAGCATCCCATAATACCCTATATCTAACTCAAAACTAAGCATTCCATAATACCCTATATCTAACTCAAAACTAAGCATCCCATAATGCCCTATATCTAACTCAAGACTAAGCATCCCATAATACCCTATATCTAACTCAAAACTAAGCATCCCATAATACCCTATATATAACTCAAAACTAAGCATCCTATAATACCCTATATTCAACCCAAAACTAAGCATCCCATAATACCCTATATCTAACTCAAAACTAAGCATCCTATAATACCCTATATTCAACCCAAAACTAAGCATCCCATAATGCCCTATATCTAACTCAAGACTAAGCATCCCATAATACCCTATATCTAACTCAAAACTAAGCATCCCATAATACCCTATATATAACTCAAAACTAAGCATCCTATAATACCCTATATTCAACCCAAAACTAAGCATCCCATAATACCCTATATCTAACTCAAAACTAACCATCCCATAATACTCTATATATAACTCAAATCTAAGCATTCCATAATACCCTATATCTAACTCAAAACTAAGCATCCCATAATACCCTATATCTAACTCAAAACTAAGTACCCCATAATATCCTTTATCTAACTCAAAATCAAGCGTCCCATAATACCCTATATCCAACTCAAAACTAAGTACCCCATAAAGCCCTATATTTAACGCAAAACTAAGCTTCCCATGATACCCTATATCTAACCTAGAGCCCATTGCTAAATCTCCCGCAATTATTGATGTTCAGTCACTAGTTAGATATCCCACAATCCCCTTGTACATAACTCAAAGCTAAGCAATCCGCAATTTTACATACCTAACCTAGAACTCAGTGCTACATCCCCACAATCCTTGGTGTTCCTCCTTAAGTTAGATATCCCACAATCCCCTATATCTAACCCTTGTTTCGGTATCCCGCGTGTCTATTGTTCACTACATATCCCACAATCACTTACCTTCCCCTGTGTATCAGTACAAGGTAGTCCATGGCTTAAAATCCCACAATCCAGTCCTAGTCTGTGTAATAGGAGTGCTGAGTCATCGCTCCGTGTGATTGGTCCATCATAACTCTGCTGTAAGGACCGAAGATTGAGTAGGTGCGCATCACACGGTAAAGATCCCGACAGGAAGGAATGCTGGGAAATCAATGGCGGCACACTGACTGAGCTTTTCTGGGGTAGAATCTGAATGTTATAGACTAGGTGCAGATAGGTCATGTGAGCTTGAAGTGAAGGAAAACCACGTGTTTGTCCTTGATCTATAACATAAATTTAGCAGATAAGTCACAGTGTTTACATGCCTTATGGTGCTAAGGGAACAGTCTAATTCTTATGTGCACCATTCATTGTCTTTACACAAAGGATACAAAAAACTTTTCATTAACTATATTCTGAATATAAATTAACTTCAAACTAACTATACACTAAGTCTACAACAACTATGCATTGACTTTGCAATAACTTCTAACTATCTTTGCATTAATTATATATTAAATTTTCACTAACTATATATTAACTTTACACTAACAGTACACTAACTTTACATTAACAATGCATTTAATACAATATACTAATTTACACTAACCATGCATTCAATATATACTAACTTAACACTAATTATACACTAATTTTACACTAATTATATATTTAACATGTACTAATTTTACACTAAATATACGCCAACTATGTGTTGACTATATCATAACTTTACAGGCTCTATGTATAAACTCCACACTAGCTTTACACTAAGTATACACTAACTGTATTCTAAATTTAAAGTTTGTATGTATAAACTTCACACTAGCTTTACACATAATACGCAGAAATAGTGATTGGTAAAACTTGTTTTGTAAAAAAAAAACAAGAAAAAAATGCCTTATCAAAAAATGATCACTTACTGGACGAGCACTGCGGGACTCAAACATAAGCCTGCGTCTGTTTGGGGTCAGCGTATTGTCTCGGATACCTTGGCCTTGACCTCTCATGTCGTCCTGATTCAGCGTCCTGTCCAACATCACCTGAATTCAACATGTCACCAAGATACATATATATCTATAAATACAAATATATATGCAAACATATATGTTGATTGATTGAATTAACAAAGCTAGTGCATTGGCTCTTTTCCCTTCAATTAGCCATGACTGCAAAAAAAGAATTGAACAATTCACAATGACGTAGACACTCAAAGAACACTTCATACAGAAGTGCTTACACTAAACATGTAGTTACAATTGGGTGACAGTATACTCTTCTGATTTATATATCTAGTTCCGGTTGTTCTTTTTTTTTTTACTAGAATGAATGGATTTAGTCTGCTTTTAAAAACAGTGCGTTTACAGCGCAAGATTAATTGGCGCGTGTTGTATATATTTGAACTACTCGTTTTGTGTAGTGGTCTACCTCAATTAAATCACAATGATTAGTTCCTGCCTCTGTGGCCAAATCATACACTACAAAGTTTACAATGTGTGGGCCTTTTCTTCAGATTTATATACCTAGTCCCGGTTGTTCTTTCTTATTAGAATGAACAGATTTGGTCTGGTTTTTTTTTAAGAACAGTGCGTCTACAGAGCAAAATTAATTGACGTGTGTTGTATATATTAGAAATATTGGTTTTTTTAAAGTGGTCTAGCTCAATGAAGTCACAGTGGTTAGTTCCTGTCTCCGTGGCCAAATCACGCTGTACGAATTTCACAACGTGGCTGCCTTTTATTTGTACTTTTGGACAAATTAATGAAATACTTGAGCATCATACTTTTGATTTCTAATCAGATCAATAAAAACCAGCATTATGTTCTAACAAGGACCGTGTAGTTGTCATGAAAATAGACTTCCCAAAAAATGAAAACAAAAAAACAAAAACAAAAAAAACCAATATACTAAAAGAACAAATACAGTTGATTAAAACTCGAAAACGAACAATTAGCATTTCCCACCATCCATTTATTTTCTTTTTTCTTCTTATTGTTGTAGTGAGTTTTATGAAATCTTATTGTTTTGTCACTCACACAAAATCACAAAACAGATTGGTAATAATTTAAACGTTAAACACTAAGATAATATATACATAAAACACAGCAATGATATTGTGTAATCTTTCAATTACTTATAACTGAATATTCAGTCGCGTTTTAATTTCCATTGGATCAGACATCATTCAGTCATCATTCAGTAACAATCCCATCACATTCCAGTGAATATCTAGTTACGCATTTGGAATCGATGAGTTCAATTCATTGATCATTCAGTCTCTGTTCTCTACTGATGTTGTCATATTTTAATGATACGTTCGTTATATCCCCATTTAACAACTTGGATAACTTCATTCCATGTATACGACTATTGAGTAGCCTGTTTTATTAACGTTTTATATTTTAGAAATAATTGTAGACGTTTGTGCGACACCCGGTATTTTTTATGGTTTGGTATTTAATTCCTGTAGTCATTTGCACCGTGTTAACATTTCGCCGATTATTGACAACAATTAATATCGTATATAATTGCTTATAATACGAGTTCGATAAGACACAATGATCGGTAACATGAATAGTAAGGGAAACACGTTATCTATCAGGGGTGAGATCAAGTCCTTAGGAAGAAATCGCACCCCGCATTGAGAGGTCGAACCCGCCGTTATTCCTATATGTGGATTGAGTTAATGGATATATGTTTTTTTAAAGAATGGTTAATAAATCTAGTATGCATTACAACATTTTGTTATTGTACCTTCTAATGTTCAACATTATGTTCCGCATCCCTATTTTATCACAACAAAGAAAACCAAAATAATCCTTAATCTCATCCGAACATGTCACATGTATTCGTTTAACTATATACCAACAGTGACGCGGTTTTCCTGCACGTACCCTGATGATCCCACAAGGAAGATCCAGGTGTGTAGAACAGATTATCACCAGGTGTATAACATTAAGGTGATCTACTGATAACCCCACAACAAAGATCCGGGTGTGTAGAGCAGATTATCACAAGGTGACGATCTTCTCTGGAATGCGTACTTTTTCTGCGTGTCTATTTTCACTAATGATGATCTTAGAACTTCGGGATTGCTCTAGCCTTATTTATTATATTTCTTATGAAATATATGAAATTGATTCATCAAATTTACCTTTTATCCATAACACCCATATGAAACACATGCACAGAGAGAACGATATGTATATTGATAACTTACACTTGGACACTCGTTTATATAAAGCATAGCTACACCAGACAAGATAACCTAACTTTACAATAAGTACCGTCTTATCGTCAGGGACACGTGAACATTTATTGCTCTTTAAGCTATCTGATATTACCCATGACTACAGTGACTTACCTCAAATGAAGAGTGGTATTTCAAATATCGTACGGGATATATAGTTTTAGGATAGCAAACCCCAAAAATGATCATGTATCTCCATTTGCTTGCACCATCTTTTATTTACTCCTCTCTCATATGTTTCAAACTTTATATCAGGAACGAAACTTCCATCGTTAAATAGTCATCCTACTGATCACATATACTTATAAGAAACAGATGTGTACATCGATACATCTCAAAAATACAAGCCACCCCTTAGATATCAGCACACATATTAAATAACATCAATTAAAGACAACGTGAATCTCCACATTAACCATATATACATCGAGTCAAACGAAATACCCAGTGTTTGATTTTAACACCTTGAGTTACTTGATTATGCTTCTCTTCAATTAATAGTACGAAAGGTGAATATAACGAACAGTGATTAATCTCCTAAATCCTATAAGTAATAGATAACCGGTATTTGGTCAAACACGGACTTCTGAGCACACCATAGGTGATATTAGATAACTTGGAGGAGTAAGCATTCCCTGTCGACGGTGAAACCAGTCATCATTCCT